>NC_089217.1:21888186-21998449 GCF_963930695.1 Labrus bergylta | reverse complement strand
AAAGTTGAAAATTTTCATGAAAAGATTTCGGCTTCAAAAAGTTGAAAATTTTCATGAAAAGATCTCGAAATCAAAAAAGTTGAACATTTTCATGAAAAGATTTCGGCTTCAAAAAAGTTGAACATTTAAATCAAAAGATTTCTGCTTCAAAAAAGTTGAATATTTACATGAAAAGATTTTGACTTCAAAAAAGTCTAAGATTTTCATGAAAAGATTTCTGCTTCAAAAAAGTTGAAAATTTTCATGAAAAGATTTCGGCTTCAAAAAGTTGAAAATTTTCATGAAAATATTTCGGCTTCAAAAAAGTTAAACATTTTCATGAAAAGATTTCGGCTTCAAAAAAGTTGAAAATTTTCATGAAGTATTTCGGCTTCAAAAAAATGGAAAATTTTCATGAAAAGATTTCTGCTTCAAAAAAGTTGAAAATTTTCATGAAAAGATTTCGGCTTCAAAAAGTTGAAAATTTTCATGAAAAGATTTCGGCTTCAAAAAAGTTGACCATTTTCATGAAAAGATTTCGGCTTCAAAAAAGTTGAAAATTTTCATGAAAAGATTTCGGCTTCAAAAAAGTTGAAAATTTTCATGAAAAGATTTCTGCTTCAAAAAAGTTGAAAATTTTCATGAAAAGTTTTCGGCTTCAAAAAGTTGAAAATTTTCATGAAAAGATTTCAGCTTCAAAAAGTTGAAAATTTTCATGAAAAGATTTCGGCTTCAAAAAAGTTGAACATTTTCATGAAAAGATTTCTGCTTCAATAAAGTTGAAAATTTACATGAAAAGATTTCGACTTCAAAAAAGTCTAAGATTTTCATGAAAAGATTTCTGCTTCAAAAAAGTTGAAAATTTTCATGAAAAGATTTCGGCTTCAAAAAGTTGAAAATTTTCATGAAAAGATTTCGGCTTCAAAAAAGTTGACCATTTTCATGAAAAGATTTCGGCTTCAAAAAAGTTGAAAATTTTCATGAAAAGATTTCGGCTTCAAAAGAGTTGAACATTTTCATGAAAAGATTTCTGCTTCAAAAAAGTTGAAAATTTTCATGAAAAGATTTCGGCTTCAAAAAGTTGAAAATTTTCATGAAAAGATTTCGGCTTCAAAAAAGTTGAAAATTTTCATGAAGTATTTCGGCTTCAAAAAAATGGAACATTTTCATGAAAAGATTTCGGCTTCAAAAAAGTTGAACATTTTCATCAAAAGATTTCTGCTTCAAAAAAGTTGAATATTTACATGAAAAGATTTCGACTTCAAAAAAGTCTAAGATTTTCATGAAAAGATTTCTGCTTCAAAAAAGTTGAAAATTTTCATGAAAAGATTTCGGCTTCAAAAAGTTGAAAATTTTCATGAAAATATTTCGGCTTCAAAAAAGTTGAACATTTTCATGAAAAGATTTCGGCTTCAAAAAAGTTGAAAATTTTCATGAAGTATTTCGGCTTCAAAAAAATGGAACATTTTCATGAAAAGATTTCTGCTTCAAAAAAGTTGAAAATTTACATGAAAAGATTTCGACTTCAAAAAAGTTGAAAATTTTCATGAAAAGATTTCGACTTCAAAAAAGTTTAAGATTTTCATGAAAAGATTTCTGCTTCAAAAAAGTTGAAGATTTTCATGAAGTATTTCGGCTTCAAAAAGGTTGAAAACTTTCATGAAGTATTTCAGCTTCAAAAAAGTCGAAGATTTTCATGAAAAGATTTCTGCTTCAAAAAAGTTGAAAATTTTCATGACAGGATTTTGGCTTTAAAAAAAGTAGAAATTTTCAAAAAGTATTTCGGCTTCAAAAGGGTTGAAAACTTTCATGAACTATTTTGGCTTCAAAAAAGTCGAAGATTTTCATGAAAAGATTTCTGCTTCAAAAAAGTTGAACATTTTCATGAAAAGATTTCTGCTTCAAAAAAGTTCAAAATTTACATGAAAAGATTTCGACTTCAAAAAATTCTAAGATTTTCATGAAAAGATTTCTGCTTCAAAAAAGTTGAAAATTTTCATGAAAAGATTTCGGCTTCAAAAGAGTTGAACATTTTCATGAAAAGATTTCGGCTTCAAAAAAGTTGAAAATTTTCATGAAGTATTTCGGCTTCAAAAAAATGGAACATTTTCATGAAAAGATTTCGGCTTCAAAAAAGTTGAAAATTTACATGAAAACATTTCGACTTCAAAAAAGTTGAAAATATTCATGAAGTATTTCGGCTTCAAAAAAATGGAACATTTTCATGAAAAGATTTCGGCTTCAAAAAAGTTGAACATTTTCATGAAAAGATTTCTGCTTCAAAAAAGTTGAAGATTTTCATGAAGTATTTCGGCTTCAAAAAGGTTGAAAACTTTCATGAAGTATTTCAGCTTCAAAAAAGTCGAAGATTTTCATGAAAAGATTTCTGCTTCAAAAAAGTTGAAAATTTTCATGACAGGATTTTGGCTTTAAAAAAAGTAGAAATTTTCAAAAAGTATTTCGGCTTCAAAAGGGTTGAAAACTTTCATGAACTATTTTGGCTTCAAAAAAGTCGAAGATTTTCATGAAAAGATTTCTGCTTCAAAAAAGTTGAACATTTTCATGAAAAGATTTCTGCTTCAAAAAAGTTGAACATTTTCATGACAGGATTTTGGCTTTAAAAAAAGTAGAAATTTTCAAAAAGTATTTCGGCTTCAAAAGGGTTGAAAACTTTCATGAACTATTTTGGCTTCAAAAAAGTCGAAGATTTTCATGAAAAGATTTCTGCTTCAAAAAAGTTGAACATTTTCATGAAAAGATTTCTGCTTCAAAAAAGTTCAAAATTTACATGAAAAGATTTCGACTTCAAAAAATTCTAAGATTTTCATGAAAAGATTTCTGCTTCAAAAAAGTTGAAAATTTTCATGAAAAGATTTCGGCTTCAAAAGAGTTGAACATTTTCATGAAAAGATTTCGGCTTCAAAAAAGTTGAAAATTTTCATGAAGTATTTCGGCTTCAAAAAAATGGAACATTTTCATGAAAAGATTTCGGCTTCAAAAAAGTTGAAAATTTACATGAAAACATTTCGACTTCAAAAAAGTTGAAAATATTCATGAAGTATTTCGGCTTCAAAAAAATGGAACATTTTCATGAAAAGATTTCGGCTTCAAAAAAGTTGAACATTTTCATGAAAAGATTTCTGCTTTAAAAAAGTTGAAAATTTACATGAAAAGATTCCGACTTCAAAAAAGTCTAAGATTTTCATGAAAAGATTTCGGCTTCAAAAAAATGGAACATTTTCATGAAAAGATTTCGGCTTCAAAAAAGTTGAACATTTTCATGAAAAGATTTCGGCTTCAAAAAAGTTGAAAATTTTCATGAAAAGATTTCGGCTTCAAAAAGTTGAAAATTTTCATGAAAAGATTTCGGCTTCAAAAAAGTTGAACATTTTCATGAAAAGATTTCGGCTTCAAAAAAGATGAACATTTTCATGAAAAGATTTCTGCTTTAAAAAAGTTGAAAATTTACATGAAAAGATTTCGACTTCAAAAAAGTCTAAGATTTTCATGAAAAGATTTCGGCTTCAAAAAAGTTGAAAATTTTCATGAAAAGATTTCGGCTTCAAAAAGTTGAAGATTTTCATGAAAAGATTTCGGCTTCAAAAAAGTTGACCATTTTCATGAAAAGATTTCGGCTTCAAAAAAGTTGAAAATTTTCATAAAGTATTTCGGCTTCAAAAAAGTCGAAGATTTTCATGAAAAGATTTCTGCTTCAAAAAAGTTGAAAATTTTCATGACAGGATTTTGGCTTTAAAAAAAGTAGAAATTTTCATAAAGTATTTCGGCTTCAATAAGGTTGAAAACTTTCATGAACTATTTCGGCTTCAAAAAAGTCGAAGATTTTCATGAAAAGATTTCGGCTTCAAAAAAGTTGAAAATTTACATGAAAAGATTTCGACTTCAAAAAAGTCTTAGATTTTCATGAAAAGATTTCTGCTTCAAAAAAGTTGAAAATTTTCATGAAAAGATTTCGGCTTCAAAAAGTTGAAAATTTTCATGAAAAGATTTCGGCTTCAAAAAAGTTGAACATTTTCATGAAAAGATTTCGGCTTCAAAAAAGTTGAAAATTTTCATGAAGTATTTCGGCTTCAAAAAAATGTAACATTTTCATGAAAAGATTTCGGCTTCAAAAAAGTTGAACATTTTCATGAAAAGATTTCGGCTTCAAAAAAATGGAACATTTTCATGAAAAGATTTCTGCTTCAAAAAAGTTGAAAATTTACATGAAAAGATTTCGACTTCAAAAAAGTTGAAAATTTTCATGAAGTATTTCGGCTTCAAAAAAATGGAACATTTTCATGAAAAGATTTCGGCTTCAAAAAAGTTGAACATTTTCATGAAAAGATTTCTGCTTCAAAAAAGTTGAAAATTTTCATGACAGGATTTTGGCTTTAAAAAAAGTAGAAATTTTCATAAAGTATTTCGGCTTCAATAAGGTTGAAAACTTTCATGAACTATTTCGGCTTCAAAAAAGTCGAAGATTTTCATGAAAAGATTTCTGCTTCAAAAAAGTTGAACATTTTCATGAAAAGATTTCTGCTTCAAAAAAGTTGAAAATTTTCATGAAAAGATTTCGGCTTCAAAAGAGTTGAACATTTTCATGAAAAGATTTCGGCTTCAAAAAAGTTGAAAATTTTCATGAAGTATTTCGGCTTCAAAAAAATGGAACATTTTCATGAAAAGATTTCTGCTTCAAAAAAGTTGAAAATTTACATGAAAACATTTCGACTTCAAAAAAGTTGAAAATATTCATGAAGTATTTCGGCTTCAAAAAAATGGAACATTTTCATGAAAAGATTTCGGCTTCAAAAAAGTTGAACATTTTCATGAAAAGATTTCTGCTTTAAAAAAGTTGAAAATTTACATGAAAAGATTACGACTTCAAAAAAGTCTAAGATTTTCATGAAAAGATTTCTGCTTCAAAAAAGTTGAAAATTTTCATGAAAAGATTTCGGCTTCAAAAAAATGGAACATTTTCATGAAAAGATTTCGGCTTCAAAAAAGTTGAACATTTTCATGAAAAGATTTCGGCTTCAAAAAAGTTGAAAATTTTCATGAAAAGATTTCGGCTTCAAAAAGTTGAAAATTTTCATGAAAAGATTTCGGCTTCAAAAAAGTTGAACATTTTCATGAAAAGATTTCGGCTTCAAAAAAGATGAACATTTTCATGAAAAGATTTCTGCTTTAAAAAAGTTGAAAATTTACATGAAAAGATTTCGACTTCAAAAAAGTCTAAGATTTTCATGAAAAGATTTCTGCTTCAAAAAAGTTGAAAATTTTTATGAAAAGATTTCGGCTTCAAAAAGTTGAAGATTTTCATGAAAAGATTTCGGCTTCAAAAAAGTTGACCATTTTCATGAAAAGATTTCGGCTTCAAAAAAGTTGAAAATTTTCATAAAGTATTTCGGCTTCAAAAAAGTCGAAGATTTTCATGAAAAGATTTCTGCTTCAAAAAAGTTGAAAATTTTCATGACAGGATTTTGGCTTTAAAAAAAGTAGAAATTTTCATAAAGTATTTCGGCTTCAATAAGGTTGAAAACTTTCATGAACTATTTCGGCTTCAAAAAAGTCGAAGATTTTCATGAAAAGATTTCGGCTTCAAAAAAGTTGAAAATTTACATGAAAAGATTTCGACTTCAAAAAAGTTGAAAATTTTCATGAAAAGATTTCTGCTTCAAAAAAGTTGAAAATTTTCATGAAAAGATTTCGGCTTCAAAAAGTTGAAAATTTTCATGAAAAGATTTCGGCTTCAAAAAAGTTGAACATTTTCATGAAAAGATTTTGGCTTCAAAAAAGTTGAAAATTTTCATGAAGTATTTCGGCTTCAAAAAAATGGAACATTTTCATGAAAAGATTTCGGCTTCAAAAAAGTTGAAAATTTTCATGAAAAGATTTCGGCTTCAAAAAAATGGAACATTTTCATGAAAAGATTTCTGCTTCAAAAAAGTTGAAAATTTACATGAAAAGATTTCGACTTCAAAAAAGTTGAAAATTTTCATGAAGTATTTCGGCTTCAAAAAAATGGAACATTTTCATGAAAAGATTTCGGCTTCAAAAAAGTTTAACATTTTCATGAAAAGATTTCTGCTTCAAAAAAGTTGAAAATTTTCATGACAGGATTTTGGCTTTAAAAAAATTAGAAATTTTCATAAAGTATTTCGGCTTCAATAAGGTTGAAAACTTTCATGAACTATTTCGGCTTCAAAAAAGTCGAAGATTTTCATGAAAAGATTTCGGCTTCAAAAAAGTTGAAAATTTACATGAAAAGATTTCGACTTCAAAAAAGTCTTAGATTTTCATGAAAAGATTTCTGCTTCAAAAAAGTTGAACATTTTCATGAAAAGATTTCTGCTTCAATAAAGTTGAAAATTTACATGAAAAGATTTCGACTTCAAAAAAGTCTAAGAATTTCATGAAAAGATTTCTGCTTCAAAAAAGTTGAAAATTTTCATGAAAAGATTTTGGCTTCAAAAGTTAAAAATTTCATGAAAAGATTTCGTCTTCAAAAAGTTGACCATTTTCATGAAAAGATTTTGGTTTCAAAAAGTTGAAAATTTTCATGAAAAGATTTCGGCTTCAAAAAAGTCGAACATTTTCATGAAAAGATTTCGGCTTCAAAAAAGTTGAACATTTTCATGAAGTATTTCGGCTTCAAAAAAATTGAGCATTTTCATGAAAAGATTTCTGCTTCAAAAAAGTTGAAAATTTACATGAAAAGATTTCGAATTCAAAAAAGTCTAAGATTTTCATGAAAAGATTTCGGCTTCAAAAAAGTTGAAAATTTAAATGAAAAGATTTCGACTTCAAAAAAGTTGAAAATTTTCATGAAGTATTTCGGCTTCAAAAAAATGGAACATTTTCATGAAAAGATTTCGGCTTCAAAAAAGTTGAACATTTTCATGAAAAGATTTCTGCTTCAATAAAGTTGAAAATTTTCATGAAAAGATTTCGACTTCAAAAAAGTCTAAGATTTTCATGAAAAGAATTCTGCTTCAAAAAAGTTGAAAATTTTCATGAAAAGATTTCGGCTTCAAAAAGTTGAAAATTTTCATGAAAAGATTTCGGCTTCAAAAAAGTTTAAGATTTTCATGAAAAGATTTCTGCTTCAAAAAAGCGGAAAATTTTCATTAAAAGATTTCGGCTTCAAAAAGTTGAAAATTTTCATGAAAAGATTTCGTCTTCAAAAAGTTGACCATTTTCATGAAAAGATTTCGGCTTCAAAAAGTTGAAAATTTTCATGAAAAGATTTCGGCTTCAAAAAAGTTGAACATTTTCATGAAAAGATTTCGGCTTCAAAAAAGTTGAAAATTTTCATGAAGTATTTCGGCTTCAAAAAAGTTGAACATTTTCATGAAAAGATTTCGGCTTCAAAAAAGTCGAAGATTTTCATGAAAAGATTTCTGCTTCAAAAAAGTATAACATTTTCATGAAAAGATTTCTGCTTCAAAAAAGTTGAAAATTTACATGAAAAGATTTCGACTTCAAAAAAGTCTTAGATTTTCATGAAAAGATTTCTGCTTCAAAAAAGTTGAAAATTTTCATGAAAAGATTTCGGCTTCAAAAAGTTGAAAATTTTCATGAAAAGATTTCGGCTTCAAAAAAGTTGAACATTTTCATGAAAAGATTTCGGCTTCAAAAAAGTTGAAAATTTTCATGAAGTATTTCGGCTTCAAAAAAGTTGAACATTTTCATGAAAAGATTTCTGCTTCAATAAAGTTGAAAATTTTCATGAAAAGATTTCGACTTCAAAAAAGTCTAAGATTTTCATGAAAAGAATTCTGCTTCAAAAAAGTTGAAAATTTTCATGAAAAGATTTCGGCTTCAAAAAGTTGAAAATTTTCATGAAAAGATTTCGGCTTCAAAAAAGTTTAAGATTTTCATGAAAAGATTTCTGCTTCAAAAAAGTGGAAAATTTTCATTAAAAGATTTCGGCTTCAAAAAGTTGAAAATTTTCATGAAAAGATTTCGGCTTCAAAAAGTTGACCATTTTCATGAAAAGATTTCGGCTTCAAAAAGTTGAAAATTTTCATGAAAAGATTTCGGCTTCAAAAAAGTTGAACATTTTCATGAAAAGATTTCGGCTTCAAAAAAGTTGAAAATTTTCATGAAGTATTTCGGCTTCAAAAAAGTTGAACATTTTCATGAAAAGATTTCGGCTTCAAAAAAGTCGAAGATTTTCATGAAAAGATTTCTGCTTCAAAAAAGTATAACATTTTCATGAAAAGATTTCTGCTTCAAAAAAGTTGAAAATTTACATGAAAAGATTTCGACTTCAAAAAAGTCTTAGATTTTCATGAAAAGATTTCTGCTTCAAAAAAGTTGAAAATTTTCATGAAAAGATTTCGGCTTCAAAAAGTTGAAAATTTTCATGAAAAGATTTCGGCTTCAAAAAAGTTGAACATTTTCATGAAAAGATTTCGGCTTCAAAAAAGTTGAAAATTTTCATGAAGTATTTCGGCTTCAAAAAAGTTGAACATTTTCATGAAAAGATTTCGGCTTCAAAAAAGTCGAAGATTTTCATGAAAAGATTTCTGCTTCAAAAAAGTTGAAAATTTTCATGAAAAGATTTCGGCTTCAAAAAGTTGAAAATTTTCATGAAAAGATTTCGGCTTCAAAAAAGTTGAACATTTTCATGAAAAGATTTCGGCTTCAAAAAAGTTGAAAATTTTCATGAAGTATTTCGGCTTCAAAAAAATGGAACATTTTCATGAAAAGATTTCGGCTTCAAAAAAGTTGAAAATTTTCATGAAGTATTTCGGCTTCAAAAAAATGGAACATTTTCATGAAAAGATTTCTGCTTCAAAAAAGTTGAAAATTTACATGAAAAGATTTCGACTTCAAAAAAGTTGAAAATTTTCATGAAGTATTTCGGCTTCAAAAAAATGGAACATTTTCATGAAAAGATTTCGGCTTCAAAAAAGTTGAACATTTTCATGAAAAGATTTCTGCTTCAATAAAGTTGAAAATTTACATGAAAAGATTTCGGCTTCAAAAAGTTGAAAATTTTCATGAAGTATTTCGGCTTCAAAAAAATGGAACATTTTCATGAAAAGATTTCGGCTTCAAAAAAGTTGAAAATTTTCATGAAGTATTTCGGCTTCAAAAAAATGGAACATTTTCATGAAAAGATTTCTGCTTCAAAAAAGTTGAAAATTTACATGAAAAGATTTCGACTTCAAAAAAGTTGAAAATTTTCATGAAGTATTTCGGCTTCAAAAAAATGGAACATTTTCATGAAAAGATTTCGGCTTCAAAAAAGTTGACCATTTTCATGAAAAGATTTCGGCTTCAAAAAAGTTGAAAATTTTCATGAAAAGATTTCGACTTCAAAAAAGTTGAAGATTTTCATGAAAAGATTTCTGCTTCAATAAAGTTGAAAATTTTCATGAAAAGATTTCAGCTTCAAAAAGTTGAAAATTTTCATGAAAAGATTTCGGTTTCAAAAAGTTGAAAATTTTCATGAAAAGATCTCGGCTTCAAAAAAGTTGAACATTTTCATGAAAAGATTTCTGCTTCAAAAAAGTTGAAAATTTTCATGAAAAGATTTCGGCTTCAAAAAAGTTGAAAATTTTCATGAAGTATTTCGGCTTCAAAAAAGTCGAAGATTTTCATGAAAAGATTTCGACTTCAAAAAAGTCTAAGATTTTTATGAAAAGATTTCTGCTTCAAAAAAGTTGAACATTTTCATGAAAAGATTTCGGCTTCAAAAAAGTTGAAAATTTTCTTGAAAAGATTTCTGATTCAAAAAAGTTGAAAATTTTCATGAAACGATTTCGGCTTCAAAAAGTTGACCATTTTCATGAAAAGATTTCGGCTTCAAAAAAGTTGAAAATTTTCATGAAAAGTTTTCGGCTTCAAAAAGTTGACCATTTTCATGAAAAGATTTCGGCTTCAAAAAAGTTGAACATTTTCATGAAAAGATTTCGGCTTGAAAAAAGTTGAAAATTTTCATGAAGTATTTCGGCTTCAAAAAAGTTGAACATTTTCATGAAAAGATTTCGGCTTCAAAAAAGTCGAAGATTTTCATGAAAAGATTTCTGCTTCAAAAAAGTTGAACATTTTCATGAAAAGATTTCTGCTTCAAAAAAGTTGAAAATTTACATGAAAAGATTTCGACTTCAAAAAAGTCTTAAATTTCCATGAAAAGATTTCGGATTCAAAAAGTTGAAAATTTTCATGAAAAGATTTCGGCTTCAAAAAAGTTGAACATTTTCATGAAAAGATTTCGGCTTCAAAAAAGTTGAAAATTTTCATGAAGTATTTCGGCTTCAAAAAAATGGAACATTTTCATGAAAAGATTTCGGCTTCAAAAAAGTTGAACATTTTCATGAAAAGATTTCTGCTTCAATAAAGTTGAAAATTTTCATGAAAAGATTTCGACTTCAAAAAAGTCTAAGATTTTCATGAAAAGATTTCGGCTTCAAAAAAGTCTTAGATTTTCATGAAAAGATTTCGGCTTCAAAAAAGTTGAAAATTTTCATGAAGTATTTCGGCTTCAAAAAAGTCTTAGATTTTCATGAAAAGATTTCGACTTCAAAAAAGTCTAAGATTTTTATGAAAAGATTTCTGCTTCAAAAAAGTTGAACATTTTCATGAAAAGATTTCGGCTTCAAAAAAGTTGAAAATTTTCATGAAAAGATTTCTGCTTCAAAAAAGTTGAAAATTTTCATGAAACGATTTCGGCTTCAAAAAGTTGAAAATTTTCATGAAAAGATTTCGGCTTCAAAAAAGTTGACCATTTTCATGAAAAGATTTCGGCTTCAAAAAAGTTGAAAATTTTCATGAAAAGATTTCGGTTTCAAAAAGTTGAAAATTTTCATGAAAAGATCTCGGCTTCAAAAAAGTTGAACATTTTCATGAAAAGATTTCGGATTCAAAAAAGTTGAAAATTTTCATGAAAAGATTTTGGTTTCAAAAAGTTGAAAATTTTCATGAAGTATTTCGGATTCAAAAAAATGGAATATATTCATGAAAAGATTTAGGTTTCAAAAAAGTTGAAAATTTTCATGAAGTATTTCGGCTTCAAAAAAGTTGAACATTTTCATGAATTATTTCGGCTTCAAAAAAGTTGAAAATTTTAATGAAAAGATTTCGGCTTCAAAAAAGTTGAAAATTTTCATGAAAAGATTTCGGCTTCAAAAAGTTGACCATTTTCATGAAAAGATTTCGGCTTCAAAAAAGTTGAAAATTTTCATGAAAAGTTTTCGGCTTCAAAAAGTTGAAAATTTTCATGAAAAGATTTCGGCTTCAAAAAAGTTGAACATTTTCATGAAAAGATTTCGGCTTCAAAAAAGTTGAAAATTTTCATGAAGTATTTCGGCTTCAAAAAAGTTGAACATTTTCATGAAAAGATTTCGGCTTCAAAAAAGTCGAAGATTTTCATGAAAAGATTTCTGCTTCAAAAAAGTTGAACATTTTCATGAAAAGATTTCTGCTTCAAAAAAGTGGAAAATTTTCATTAAAAGATTTCGGCTTCAAAAAGTTGAAAATTTTCATGAAAAGATTTCGGCTTCAAAAAGTTGACCATTTTCATGAAAAGATTTCGGCTTCAAAAAGTTGAAAATTTTCATGAAAAGATTTCGGCTTCAAAAAAGTTGAACATTTTCATGAAAAGATTTCGGCTTCAAAAAAGTTGAAAATTTTCATGAAGTATTTCGGCTTCAAAAAAGTTGAACATTTTCATGAAAAGATTTCGGCTTCAAAAAAGTCGAAGATTTTCATGAAAAGATTTCTGCTTCAAAAAAGTATAACATTTTCATGAAAAGATTTCTGCTTCAAAAAAGTTGAAAATTTACATGAAAAGATTTCGACTTCAAAAAAGTTGAAAATTTTCATGAAAAGATTTCGGCTTCAAAAAGTTGACCATTTTCATGAAAAGATTTCGGCTTCAAAAAAGTTAAAAATTTCCATGAAAAGATTTCGGCTTCAAAAAGTTGAAAATTTTCATGAAAAGATTTCGGCTTCAAAAAAGTTGAACATTTTCATGAAAAGATTTCTGCTTAAAAAAAGTTGAAAATTTTCATGAAAAGATTTCGGCTTCAAAAAGTTGAAAATTTTCATGAAAAGATTTCGGCTTCAAAAAAGTTTAAGATTTTCATGAAAAGATTTCTGCTTCAAAAAAGTGGAAAATTTTCATTAAAAGATTTCGGCTTCAAAAAGTTGAAAATTTTCATGAAAAGATTTCGCCTTCAAAAAGTTGACCATTTTCATGAAAAGATTTCGGCTTCAAAAAGTTGAAAATTTTCATGAAAAGATTTCGGCTTCAAAAAAGTTGAACATTTTCATGAAAAGATTTCGGCTTCAAAAAAGTTGAAAATTTTCATGAAGTATTTCGGCTTCAAAAAAGTTGAACATTTTCATGAAAAGATTTCGGCTTCAAAAAAGTCGAAGATTTTCATGAAAAGATTTCTGCTTCAAAAAAGTATAACATTTTCATGAAAAGATTTCTGCTTCAAAAAAGTTGAAAATTTACATGAAAAGATTTCGACTTCAAAAAAGTTGAAAATTTACATGAAAAGATTTCGACTTCAAAAAAGTCTTAGATTTTCATGAAAAGATTTCTGCTTCAAAAAAGTTGAAAATTTTCATGAAGTATTTCGGCTTCAAAAAGTTGAAAATTTTCATGAAAAGATTTCGACTTCAAAAAGTTGAAAATTTTCATGAAAAGATTTCGGCTTCAAAAAGTTGAAAATTTTCATGAAAAGATTTCGGCTTCAAAAAGTTGACCATTTTCATGAAAAGATTTCGGCTTCAAAAAAGTTAAAAATTTCCATGAAAAGATTTCGGCTTCAAAAAGTTGAAAATTTTCATGAAAAGATTTCTGCTTCAAAAAAGTTGAACATTTTCATGAAAAGATTTCGGCTTCAAAAAGTTGAAAATTTTCATGAAAAGATTTCGGCTTCAAAAAGTTGACCATTTTCATGAAAAGATTTCGGCTTCAAAAAGTTGAAAATTTTCATGAAGTATTTCGGCTTCAAAAAAATGGAACATTTTCATGAAAAGATTTCGGCTTCAAAAAAGTTGACCATTTTCATGAAAAGATTTCGGCTTCAAAAAAGTTGAAAATTTTCATGAAAAGATTTCGGTTTCAAAAAGTTGAAAATTTTCATGAAAAGATCTGGCTTCAAAAAAGTTGACCATTTTCATGAAAAGATTTCGGCTTCAAAAAAGTTGAAAATTTTCATGAAGTATTTCAGCTTCAAAAAAATGGAACATTTTCATGAAAATATTTCGGCTTCAAAAAAGTTGACCATTTTCATGAAAAGATTTCGGCTTCAAAAAAGTTGAACATTTTCATGAAAAGATTTCGACTTCAAAAAAGTTTAAGATTTTCATGAAAAGATTTCTGCTTCAAAAAAGTTGAAAATTTTCATGAAAAGATTTCGGCTTCAAAAAAGTTGAAAATTTTCATGAAAAGATTTCGGCTTCAAAAAGTTGACCATTTTCACGAAAAGATTTCGGCTTCAAAAAAGTTGAAAATTTTCATGAAAAGTTTTCGGCTTCAAAAAGTTGAAAATTTTCATGAAGTATTTCGGCTTCAAAAAAATGGAATATATTCATGAAAAGATTTAGGTTTCAAAAAAGTTGAAAATTTTCATGAAGTATTTCGGCTTCAAAAAAGTTGAACATTTTCATGAATTATTTCGGCTTCAAAAAAGTTGAAAATTTTCATGAAAAGATTTCGACTTCAAAAAAGTTGAAAATTTACATGAAAAGATTTCGACTTCAAAAAAGTTGAAAATTTACATGAAAAGATTTCGACTTCAAAAAAGTCTTAGATTTTCATGAAAAGATTTCTGCTTCAAAAAAGTTGAAAATTTTCATGAAGTATTTCGGCTTCAAAAAAGTTGAACATTTTCATGAAAAGATTTCGGCTTCAAAAAAGTTGAAAATTTTCATGAAAAGATTTCGGCTTCAAAAAGTTGACCATTTTCACGAAAAGATTTCGGCTTCAAAAAAGTTGAAAATTTTCATGAAAAGTTTTCGGCTTCAAAAAGTTGAAAATTTTCATGAAAAGATTTCGGCTTCAAAAAAGTTGAACATTTTCATGAAAAGATTTCGGCTTCAAAAAGTTGAAAATTTTCATGAAAAGATTTCGGCTTCAAAAAGTTGAAAATTTTCATGAAAAGATTTCGGCTTCAAAAAGTTGACCATTTTCATGAAAAGATTTCGGCTTCAAAAAAGTTAAAAATTTCCATGAAAAGATTTCGGCTTCAAAAAGTTGAAAATTTTCATGAAAAGATTTCTGCTTCAAAAAAGTTGACCATTTTCATGAAAAGATTTAGGTTTCAAAAAAGTTGAAAATTTACATGAAAAGATTTCGACTTCAAAAAAGTCTAAGAATTTCATGAAAAGATTTCTGCTTCAAAAAAGTTGAAAATTTTCATGAAAAGATTTCGGCTTCAAAAAGTTGAAAATTTTCATGAAAAGATTTCGGCTTCAAAAAAATGGAACATTTTCATGAAAAGATTTCTGCTTCAAAAAAGTTGAAAAATTACATGAAAAGATTTTGACTTCAAAAAAGTTGAAAATTTTCATGAAGTATTTCGGCTTCAAAAAAATGGAACATTTTCATGAAAAGATTTCGGCTTCAAAAAAGTTGAACATTTTCATGAAAAGATTTCTGCTTCAAAAAGTTGAAAATTTTCATGAAAAGATTTCGGCTTCAAAAAGTTGACCATTTTCATGAAAAGATTTAGGTTTCAAAAAAGTTGAAAATTTACATGAAAAGATTTCGACTTCAAAAAAGTCTAAGAATTTCATGAAAAGATTTCTGCTTCAAAAAAGTTGAAAATTTTCATGAAAAGATTTCGGCTTCAAAAAGTTGAAAATTTTCATGAAAAGATTTCGGCTTCAAAAAGTTGACCATTTTCATGAAAAGATTTCGGCTTCAAAAAGTTGAAAATTTTCATGAAGTATTTCGGCTTCAAAAAAATGGAACATTTTCATGAAAAGATTTCGGCTTCAAAAAAGTTGACCATTTTCATGAAAAGATTTCGGCTTCAAAAAAGTTGAAAATTTTCATGAAAAGATTTCGGTTTCAAAAAGTTGAAAATTTTCATGAAAAGATCTGGCTTCAAAAAAGTTGACCATTTTCATGAAAAGATTTCGGCTTCAAAAAAGTTGAAAATTTTCATGAAGTATTTCAGCTTCAAAAAAATGGAACATTTTCATGAAAATATTTCGGCTTCAAAAAAGTTGACCATTTTCATGAAAAGATTTCGGCTTCAAAAAAGTTGAACATTTTCATGAAAAGATTTCGGCTTCAAAAAAGTTGAAAATTTTCATGAAAAGATTTCGGCTTCAAAAAGTTGACCATTTTCACGAAAAGATTTCGGCTTCAAAAAAGTTGAAAATTTTCATGAAAAGTTTTCGGCTTCAAAAAGTTGAAAATTTTCATGAAAAGATTTCGGCTTCAAAAAAGTTGAACATTTTCATGAAAAGATTTCGGCTTCAAAAAGTTGAAAATTTTCATGAAAAGATTTCGGCTTCAAAAAGTTGAAAATTTTCATGAAAAGATTTCGGCTTCAAAAAGTTGACCATTTTCATGAAAAGATTTCGGCTTCAAAAAAGTTAAAAATTTCCATGAAAAGATTTCGGCTTCAAAAAGTTGAAAATTTTCATGAAAAGATTTCTGCTTCAAAAAAGTTGACCATTTTCATGAAAAGATTTAGGTTTCAAAAAAGTTGAAAATTTACATGAAAAGATTTCGACTTCAAAAAAGTCTAAGAATTTCATGAAAAGATTTCTGCTTCAAAAAAGTTGAAAATTTTCATGAAAAGATTTCGGCTTCAAAAAGTTGAAAATTTTCATGAAAAGATTTCGGCTTCAAAAAAATGGAACATTTTCATGAAAAGATTTCTGCTTCAAAAAAGTTGAAAAATTACATGAAAAGATTTTGACTTCAAAAAAGTTGAAAATTTTCATGAAGTATTTCGGCTTCAAAAAAATGGAACATTTTCATGAAAAGATTTCGGCTTCAAAAAAGTTGAACATTTTCATGAAAAGATTTCTGCTTCAAAAAGTTGAAAATTTTCATGAAAAGATTTCGGCTTCAAAAAGTTGACCATTTTCATGAAAAGATTTAGGTTTCAAAAAAGTTGAAAATTTACATGAAAAGATTTCGACTTCAAAAAAGTCTAAGAATTTCATGAAAAGATTTCTGCTTCAAAAAAGTTGAAAATTTTCATGAAAAGATTTCGGCTTCAAAAAGTTGAAAATTTTCATGAAAAGATTTCGGCTTCAAAAAGTTGACCATTTTCATGAAAAGATTTCGGCTTCAAAAAGTTGAAAATTTTCATGAAGTATTTCGGCTTCAAAAAAATGGAACATTTTCATGAAAAGATTTCGGCTTCAAAAAAGTTGACCATTTTCATGAAAAGATTTCGGCTTCAAAAAAGTTGAAAATTTTCATGAAAAGATTTCGGTTTCAAAAAGTTGAAAATTTTCATGAAAAGATCTGGCTTCAAAAAAGTTGACCATTTTCATGAAAAGATTTCGGCTTCAAAAAAGTTGAAAATTTTCATGAAGTATTTCAGCTTCAAAAAAATGGAACATTTTCATGAAAATATTTCGGCTTCAAAAAAGTTGACCATTTTCATGAAAAGATTTCGGCTTCAAAAAAGTTGAACATTTTCATGAAAAGATTTCGACTTCAAAAAAGTTTAAGATTTTCATGAAAAGATTTCTGCTTCAAAAAAGTTGAAAATTTTCATGAAAAGATTTCGGCTTCAAAAAAGTTGAAAATTTTCATGAAAAGATTTCGGCTTCAAAAAGTTGACCATTTTCACGAAAAGATTTCGGCTTCAAAAAAGTTGAAAATTTTCATGAAAAGTTTTCGGCTTCAAAAAGTTGAAAATTTTCATGAAGTATTTCGGCTTCAAAAAAATGGAATATATTCATGAAAAGATTTAGGTTTCAAAAAAGTTGAAAATTTTCATGAAGTATTTCGGCTTCAAAAAAGTTGAACATTTTCATGAATTATTTCGGCTTCAAAAAAGTTGAAAATTTTCATGAAAAGATTTCGACTTCAAAAAAGTTGAAAATTTACATGAAAAGATTTCGACTTCAAAAAAGTTGAAAATTTACATGAAAAGATTTCGACTTCAAAAAAGTCTTAGATTTTCATGAAAAGATTTCTGCTTCAAAAAAGTTGAAAATTTTCATGAAGTATTTCGGCTTCAAAAAAGTTGAACATTTTCATGAAAAGATTTCGGCTTCAAAAAAGTTGAAAATTTTCATGAAAAGATTTCGGCTTCAAAAAGTTGACCATTTTCACGAAAAGATTTCGGCTTCAAAAAAGTTGAAAATTTTCATGAAAAGTTTTCGGCTTCAAAAAGTTGAAAATTTTCATGAAAAGATTTCGGCTTCAAAAAAGTTGAACATTTTCATGAAAAGATTTCGGCTTCAAAAAGTTGAAAATTTTCATGAAAAGATTTCGGCTTCAAAAAGTTGAAAATTTTCATGAAAAGATTTCGGCTTCAAAAAGTTGACCATTTTCATGAAAAGATTTCGGCTTCAAAAAAGTTAAAAATTTCCATGAAAAGATTTCGGCTTCAAAAAGTTGAAAATTTTCATGAAAAGATTTCTGCTTCAAAAAAGTTGAACATTTTCATGAAAAGATTTCGGCTTCAAAAAAGTTGAAAATTTTCATGAAGTATTTCGGCTTCAAAAAAATGGAAAATTTTCATGAAAAGATTTCGGCTTCAAAAAAGTTGAACATTTTCATGAAAAGATTTCTGCTTCAAAAAAGTTGAAAATTTTCATGAAAAGATTTCGGCTTCAAAAAGTTGAAAATTTTCATGAAAAGATTTCGGCTTCAAAAAAGTTTAAGATTTTCATGAAAAGATTTCTGCTTCAAAAAAGTTGAAAATTTTCATGAAAAGATTTCGGCTTCAAAAAGTTGAAAATTTTCATGAAAAGATTTCGGCTTCAAAAAAGTTGAACATTTTCATGAAAAGATTTCGGCTTCAAAAAAGTTGAAAATTTTCATGAAAAGATTTCGACTTCAAAAAAGTTTAAGATTTTCATGAAAAGATTTCTGCTTCAAAAAAGTTGAAAATTTTCATGAAAAGATTTCGGCTTCAAAAAAGTTGAAAATTTTCATGAAAAGATTTCGGCTTCAAAAAGTTGACCATTTTCACGAAAAGATTTCGGCTTCAAAAAAGTTGAAAATTTTCATGAAAAGTTTTCGGCTTCAAAAAGTTGAAAATTTTCATGAAAAGATTTCGGCTTCAAAAAAGTTGAACATTTTCATGAAAAGATTTCGGCTTCAAAAAAGTTGAAAATTTTCATGAAGTATTTCGGCTTCAAAAAAATGGAACATTTTCATGAAAAGATTTCGGCTTCAAAAAAGTTGAAAATTTTCATGAAGTATTTCGGCTTCAAAAAAATGGAACATTTTCATGAAAAGATTTCTGCTTCAAAAAAGTTGAAAAATTACATGAAAAGATTTTGACTTCAAAAAAGTTGAAAATTTTCATGAAGTATTTCGGCTTCAAAAAAATGGAACATTTTCATGAAAAGATTTCGGCTTCAAAAAAGTTGAACATTTTCATGAAAAGATTTCTGCTTCAAAAAGTTGAAAATTTTCATGAAAAGATTTCGGCTTCAAAAAGTTGACCATTTTCATGAAAAGATTTAGGTTTCAAAAAAGTTGAAAATTTACATGAAAAGATTTCGACTTCAAAAAAGTCTAAGAATTTCATGAAAAGATTTCTGCTTCAAAAAAGTTGAAAATTTTCATGAAAAGATTTCGGCTTCAAAAAGTTGAAAATTTTCATGAAAAGATTTCGGCTTCAAAAAAATGGAACATTTTCATGAAAAGATTTCTGCTTCAAAAAAGTTGAAAAATTACATGAAAAGATTTTGACTTCAAAAAAGTTGAAAATTTTCATGAAGTATTTCGGCTTCAAAAAAATGGAACATTTTCATGAAAAGATTTCGGCTTCAAAAAAGTTGAACATTTTCATGAAAAGATTTCTGCTTCAAAAAGTTGAAAATTTTCATGAAAAGATTTCGGCTTCAAAAAGTTGACCATTTTCATGAAAAGATTTAGGTTTCAAAAAAGTTGAAAATTTACATGAAAAGATTTCGACTTCAAAAAAGTCTAAGAATTTCATGAAAAGATTTCTGCTTCAAAAAAGTTGAAAATTTTCATGAAAAGATTTCGGCTTCAAAAAGTTGAAAATTTTCATGAAAAGATTTCGGCTTCAAAAAGTTGACCATTTTCATGAAAAGATTTCGGCTTCAAAAAGTTGAAAATTTTCATGAAGTATTTCGGCTTCAAAAAAATGGAACATTTTCATGAAAAGATTTCGGCTTCAAAAAAGTTGACCATTTTCATGAAAAGATTTCGGCTTCAAAAAAGTTGAAAATTTTCATGAAAAGATTTCGGTTTCAAAAAGTTGAAAATTTTCATGAAAAGATCTGGCTTCAAAAAAGTTGACCATTTTCATGAAAAGATTTCGGCTTCAAAAAAGTTGAAAATTTTCATGAAGTATTTCAGCTTCAAAAAAATGGAACATTTTCATGAAAATATTTCGGCTTCAAAAAAGTTGACCATTTTCATGAAAAGATTTCGGCTTCAAAAAAGTTGAACATTTTCATGAAAAGATTTCGACTTCAAAAAAGTTTAAGATTTTCATGAAAAGATTTCTGCTTCAAAAAAGTTGAAAATTTTCATGAAAAGATTTCGGCTTCAAAAAAGTTGACAATTTTCATGAAAAGATTTCGGCTTCAAAAAGTTGACCATTTTCACGAAAAGATTTCGGCTTCAAAAAAGTTGAAAATTTTCATGAAAAGTTTTCGGCTTCAAAAAGTTGAAAATTTTCATGAAGTATTTCGGCTTCAAAAAAATGGAATATATTCATGAAAAGATTTAGGTTTCAAAAAAGTTGAAAATTTTCATGAAGTATTTCGGCTTCAAAAAAGTTGAACATTTTCATGAATTATTTCGGCTTCAAAAAAGTTGAAAATTTTCATGAAAAGATTTCGACTTCAAAAAAGTTGAAAATTTACATGAAAAGATTTCGACTTCAAAAAAGTTGAAAATTTACATGAAAAGATTTCGACTTCAAAAAAGTCTTAGATTTTCATGAAAAGATTTCTGCTTCAAAAAAGTTGAAAATTTTCATGAAGTATTTCGGCTTCAAAAAGTTGAAAATTTTCATGAAAAGATTTCGACTTCAAAAAGTTGAAAATTTTCATGAAAAGATTTCGGCTTCAAAAAGTTGAAAATTTTCATGAAAAGATTTCGGCTTCAAAAAGTTGACCATTTTCATGAAAAGATTTCGGCTTCAAAAAAGTTAAAAATTTCCATGAAAAGATTTCGGCTTCAAAAAGTTGAAAATTTTCATGAAAAGATTTCTGCTTCAAAAAAGTTGAACATTTTCATGAAAAGATTTCGGCTTCAAAAAAGTTGAAAATTTTCATGAAGTATTTCGGCTTCAAAAAAATGGAACATTTTCATGAAAAGATTTCGGCTTCAAAAAAGTTGAACATTTTCATGAAAAGATTTCTGCTTCAAAAAAGTTGAAAATTTTCATGAAAAGATTTCGGCTTCAAAAAGTTGAAAATTTTCATGAAAAGATTTCGGCTTCAAAAAAGTTTAAGATTTTCATGAAAAGATTTCTGCTTCAAAAAAGTTGAAAATTTTCATGAAAAGATTTCGGCTTCAAAAAGTTGAAAATTTTCATGAAAAGATTTCGGCTTCAAAAAAGTTGAACATTTTCATGAAAAGATTTCGGCTTCAAAAAAGTTGAAAATTTTCATGAAGTATTTCAGCTTCAAAAAAATGGAACATTTTCATGAAAATATTTCGGCTTCAAAAAAGTTGACCATTTTCATGAAAAGATTTCGGCTTCAAAAAAGTTGAAAATTTTCATGAAAAGATTTCGACTTCAAAAAAGTTTAAGATTTTCATGAAAAGATTTCTGCTTCAAAAAAGTTGAAAATTTTCATGAAAAGTTTTCGGCTTCAAAAAGTTGAAAATTTTCATGAAAAGATTTCGGCTTCAAAAAAGTTGAACATTTTCATGAAAAGATTTCGGCTTCAAAAAGTTGAAAATTTTCATGAAAAGATTTCGGCTTCAAAAAAGTTGAAAATTTTCATGAAGTATTTCGGCTTCAAAAAGTTGAAAATTTTCATGAAAAGATTTCGACTTCAAAAAGTTGAAAATTTTCATGAAAAGATTTCGGCTTCAAAAAGTTGAAAATTTTCATGAAAAGATTTCGGCTTCAAAAAGTTGACCATTTTCATGAAAAGATTTCGGCTTCAAAAAAGTTAAAAATTTCCATGAAAAGATTTCGGCTTCAAAAAGTTGAAAATTTTCATGAAAAGATTTGTGCTTCAAAAAAGTTGAACATTTTCATGAAAAGATTTCGGCTTCAAAAAAGTTGAAAATTTTCATGAAGTATTTCGGCTTCAAAAAAATGGAACATTTTTATGAAAAGATTTCGGCTTCAAAAAAGTTGAACATTTTCATGAAAAGATTTCTGCTTCAAAAAAGTTGAAAATTTTCATGAAAAGATTTCGGCTTCAAAAAGTTGAAAATTTTCATGAAAAGATTTCGGCTTCAAAAAAGTTTAAGATTTTCATGAAAAGATTTCTGCTTCAAAAAAGTTGAAAATTTTCATGAAAAGATTTCGGCTTCAAAAAGTTGAAAATTTTCATGAAAAGATTTCGGCTTCAAAAAAGTTGAACATTTTCATGAAAAGATTTCGGCTTCAAAAAAGTTGAAAATTTTCATGAAGTATTTCAGCTTCAAAAAAATGGAACATTTTCATGAAAAGATTTCGGCTTCAAAAAAGTTAAAAATTTCCATGAAAAGATTTCGGCTTCAAAAAGTTGAAAATTTTCATGAAAAGATTTCTGCTTCAAAAAAGTTGAACATTTTCATGAAAAGATTTCGGCTTCAAAAAAGTTGAAAATTTTCATGAAGTATTTCGGCTTCAAAAAAGTTGAACATTTTCATGAAAAGATTTCGGCTTCAAAAAAGTTGAACATTTTCATGAAAAGATTTCGGCTTCAAAAAAGTTGAAAATTTTCATGAAGTATTTCGGCTTCAAAAAAGTTGAACATTTTCATGAAAAGATTTCGACTTCAAAAAGTTGAAAATTTTCATGAAAAGATTTCGGCTTCAAAAAGTTGAAAATTTTCATGAAAAGATTTCGGCTTCAAAAAGTTGACCATTTTCATGAAAAGATTTCGGCTTCAAAAAAGTTAAAAATTTCCATGAAAAGATTTCGGCTTCAAAAAGTTGAAAATTTTCATGAAAAGATTTCTGCTTCAAAAAAGTTGAACATTTTCATGAAAAGATTTCGGCTTCAAAAAAGTTGAAAATTTTCATGAAGTATTTCGGCTTCAAAAAAATGGAACATTTTCATGAAAAGATTTCGGCTTCAAAAAAGTTGAACATTTTCATGAAAAGATTTCTGCTTCAAAAAAGTTGAAAATTTTCATGAAAAGATTTCGGCTTCAAAAAGTTGAAAATTTTCATGAAAAGATTTCGGCTTCAAAAAAGTTTAAGATTTTCATGAAAAGATTTCTGCTTCAAAAAAGTTGAAAATTTTCATGAAAAGATTTCGGCTTCAAAAAGTTGAAAATTTTCATGAAAAGATTTCGGCTTCAAAAAAGTTGAAAATTTTCATGAAAAGATTTCGGCTTCAAAAAAGTTGAAAATTTTCATGAAGTATTTCGGCTTCAAAAAGTTGAAAATTTTCATGAAAAGATTTCGACTTCAAAAAGTTGAAAATTTTCATGAAAAGATTTCGGCTTCAAAAAGTTGAAAATTTTCATGAAAAGATTTCGGCTTCAAAAAGTTGACCATTTTCATGAAAAGATTTCGGCTTCAAAAAAGTTAAAAATTTCCATGAAAAGATTTCGGCTTCAAAAAGTTGAAAATTTTCATGAAAAGATTTGTGCTTCAAAAAAGTTGAACATTTTCATGAAAAGATTTCGGCTTCAAAAAAGTTGAAAATTTTCATGAAGTATTTCGGCTTCAAAAAAATGGAACATTTTCATGAAAAGATTTCGGCTTCAAAAAAGTTGAACATTTTCATGAAAAGATTTCTGCTTCAAAAAAGTTGAAAATTTTCATGAAAAGATTTCGGCTTCAAAAAGTTGAAAATTTTCATGAAAAGATTTCGGCTTCAAAAAAGTTTAAGATTTTCATGAAAAGATTTCTGCTTCAAAAAAGTTGAAAATTTTCATGAAAAGATTTCGGCTTCAAAAAGTTGAAAATTTTCATGAAAAGATTTCGGCTTCAAAAAAGTTGAACATTTTCATGAAAAGATTTCGGCTTCAAAAAAGTTGAAAATTTTCATGAAGTATTTCAGCTTCAAAAAAATGGAACATTTTCATGAAAATATTTCGGCTTCAAAAAAGTTGACCATTTTCATGAAAAGATTTCGGCTTCAAAAAAGTTGAAAATTTTCATGAAAAGATTTCGACTTCAAAAAAGTTTAAGATTTTCATGAAAAGATTTCTGCTTCAAAAAAGTTGAAAATTTTCATGAAAAGATTTCGGCTTCAAAAAAGTTGAAAATTTTCATGAAAAGATTTCGGCTTCAAAAAGTTGACCATTTTCACGAAAAGATTTCGGCTTCAAAAAAGTTGAAAATTTTCATTAAAAGTTTTCGGCTTCAAAAAGTTGAAAATTTTCATGAAAAGATTTCGGCTTCAAAAAAGTTGAACATTTTCATGAAAAGATTTCGGCTTCAAAAAGTTGAAAATTTTCATGAAAAGATTTCGGCTTCAAAAAGTTGAAAATTTTCATGAAAAGATTTCGGCTTCAAAAAGTTGACCATTTTCATGAAAAGATTTCGGCTTCAAAAAAGTTAAAAATTTCCATGAAAAGATTTCGGCTTCAAAAAGTTGAAAATTTTCATGAAAAGATTTCTGCTTCAAAAAAGTTGAACATTTTCATGAAAAGATTTCGGCTTCAAAAAAGTTGAAAATTTTCATGAAGTATTTCGGCTTCAAAAAAGTTGAACATTTTCATGAAAAGATTTCGGCTTCAAAAAAGTTGAAGATTTTCATGAAAAGATTTCTGCTTCAAAAAAGTATAACATTTTCATGAAAAGATTTCTGCTTCAAAAAAGTTGAAAATTTACATGAAAAGATTTCGACTTCAAAAAAGTCTTAGATTTTCATGAAAAGATTTCTGCTTCAAAAAAGTTGAAAATTTTCATGAAAAGATTTCGGATTCAAAAAAGTTGAAAATTTTCATGAAAAGATTTTGGTTTCAAAAAGTTGAAAATTTTCATGAAGTATTTCGGCTTCAAAAAAATGGAATATATTCATGAAAAGATTTAGGTTTCAAAAAAGTTGAACATTTTCATGAAAAGATTTCGGCTTCAAAAAAGTTGAAAATTTTCATGAAGTATTTCGGCTTCAAAAAAATGGAACATTTTCATGAAAAGATTTCGGCTTCAAAAAAGTTGAAAATTTTCATGAAGTATTTCGGCTTCAAAAAAATGGAACATTTTCATGAAAAGATTTCTGCTTCAAAAAAGTTGAAAATTTACATGAAAAGATTTCGACTTCAAAAAAGTTGAAAATTTTCATGAAGTATTTCGGCTTCAAAAAAATGGAACATTTTCATGAAAAGATTTCGGCTTCAAAAAAGTTGAAAATTTTCATGAAAAGATTTCGGATTCAAAAAAGTTGAAAATTTTCATGAAAAGATTTTGGTTTCAAAAAGTTGAAAATTTTCATGAAGTATTTCGGCTTCAAAAAAATGGAATATATTCATGAAAAGATTTAGGTTTCAAAAAAGTTGAAAATTTTCATGAAGTATTTCGGCTTCAAAAAAGTTGAACATTTTCATGAATTATTTCGGCTTCAAAAAAGTTGAAAATTTTCATGAAAAGATTTCGGCTTCAAAAAAGTTGAAAATTTTCATGAAAAGATTTCGGCTTCAAAAAGTTGACCATTTTCATGAAAATATTTCGGCTTCAAAAAAGTTGAACATTTTCATGAAAAGATTTCTGCTTCAAAAAAGTTGAAAATTTACATGAAAAGATTTCGACTTCAAAAAAGTCTTAGATTTTCATGAAAAGATTTCTGCTTCAAAAAAGTTGGAAATTTTCATGAAAAGATTTCGGCTTCAAAAAGTTGAAAATTTTCATGAAAAGATTTCGGCTTCAAAAAAGTTTAAGATTTTCATGAAAAGATTTCTGCTTCAAAAAAGTGGAAAATTTTCATTAAAAGATTTCGGCTTCAAAAAGTTGAAAATTTTCATGAAAAGATTTCGGCTTCAAAAAGTTGACCATTTTCATGAAAAGATTTCGGCTTCAAAAAGTTGAAAATTTTCATGAAAAGATTTCGGCTTCAAAAAAGTTGAACATTTTCATGAAAAGATTTCGGCTTCAAAAAAGTTGAAAATTTTCATGAAGTATTTCGGCTTCAAAAAAGTTGAACATTTTCATGAAAAGATTTCGGCTTCAAAAAAGTTGAAGATTTTCATGAAAAGATTTCTGCTTCAAAAAAGTATAACATTTTCATGAAAAGATTTCTGCTTCAAAAAAGTTGAAAATTTACATGAAAAGATTTCGACTTCAAAAAAGTCTTAGATTTTCATGAAAAGATTTCTGCTTCAAAAAAGTTGAAAATTTTCATGAAAAGATTTCGGCTTCAAAAAGTTGAAAATTTTCATGAAAAGATTTCGGCTTCAAAAAAGTTGAACATTTTCATGAAAAGATTTCGGCTTCAAAAAAGTTCAAAATTTTCATGAAGTATTTCGGCTTCAAAAAAATGGAACATTTTCATGAAAAGATTTCGGCTTCAAAAAAGTTGAAAATTTTCATGAAGTATTTCGGCTTCAAAAAAATGGAACATTTTCATGAAAAGATTTCTGCTTCAAAAAAGTTGAAAATTTACATGAAAAGATTTCGACTTCAAAAAAGTTGAAAATTTTCATGAAGTATTTCGGCTTCAAAAAAATGGAACATTTTCATGAAAAGATTTCGGCTTCAAAAAAGTTGAACATTTTCATGAAAAGATTTCTGCTTCAATAAAGTTGAAAATTTACATGAAAAGATTTCGGCTTCAAAAAGTTGAAAATTTTCATGAAGTATTTCGGCTTCAAAAAAATGGAACATTTTCATGAAAAGATTTCGGCTTCAAAAAAGTTGAAAATTTTCATGAAGTATTTCGGCTTCAAAAAAATGGAACATTTTCATGAAAAGATTTCTGCTTCAAAAAAGTTGAAAATTTACATGAAAAGATTTCGACTTCAAAAAAGTTGAAAATTTTCATGAAGTATTTCGGCTTCAAAAAAATGGAACATTTTCATGAAAAGATTTCTGCTTCAAAAAAGTTGAAAATTTTCATGAAAAGATTTCGGCTTCAAAAAAGTTGAAAATTTTCATAAAAAGATTTCGACTTCAAAAAAGTTGAAGATTTTCATGAAAAGATTTCTGCTTCAAAAAAGTTGAAAATTTTCATGAAAAGATTTCAGCTTCAAAAAGTTGAAAATTTTCATGAAAAGATTTCGGTTTCAAAAAGTTGAAAATTTTCATGAAAAGATCTCGGCTTCAAAAAAGTTGAACATTTTCATGAAAAGATTTCGGCTTCAAAAAAGTTGAAAATTTTCATGAAAAGATTTCGGCTTCAAAAAAGTTGAAAATTTTCATGAAAAGATTTCGGCTTCAAAAAAGTTGAAAATTTTCATGAAGTATTTCGGCTTCAAAAAAGTTGAACATTTTCATGAAAAGATTTCGACTTCAAAAAAGTCTAAGATTTTTATGAAAAGATTTCTGCTTCAAAAAAGTTGAACATTTTCATGAAAAGATTTCGGCTTCAAAAAAGTTGAAAATTTTCATGAAAAGATTTCTGCTTCAAAAAAGTTGAAAATTTTCATGAAACGATTTCGGCTTCAAAAAGTTGAAAATTTTCATGAAAAGATTTCGGCTTCAAAAAAGTTGACCATTTTCATGAAAAGATTTCGGCTTCAAAAAAGTTGAAAATTTTCATGAAAAGATTTCGGTTTCAAAAAGTTGAACATTTTCATGAAAAGATTTCGGATTCAAAAAAGTTGAAAATTTTCATGAAAAGATTTCGGTTTCAAAAAGTTGAACATTTTCATGAAAAGATTTCGGCTTCAAAAAAGTTGAAAATTTTCATGAAAAGATCTCGGCTTCAAAAAAGTTGAACATTTTCATGAAAAGATTTCGGATTCAAAAAAGTTGAAAATTTTCATGAAAAGATTTTGGTTTCAAAAAGTTGAAAATTTTCATGAAGTATTTCGGCTTCAAAAAAATGGAATATATTCATGAAAAGATTTAGGTTTCAAAAAAGTTGAAAATTTTCATGAAGTATTTCGGCTTCAAAAAAGTTGAACATTTTCATGAATTATTTCGGCTTCAAAAAAGTTGAAAATTTTCATGAAAAGATTTCGGCTTCAAAAAGTTGACCATTTTCATGAAAAGATTTCGGCTTCAAAAAAGTTGAAAATTTTCATGAAAAGTTTTCGGCTTCAAAAAGTTGAAAATTTTCATGAAAAGATTTCGGCTTCAAAAAAGTTGAACATTTTCATGAAAAGATTTCGGCTTCAAAAAAGTTGAAAATTTTCATGAAGTATTTCGGCTTCAAAAAAGTTGAACGTTTTCATGAAAAGATTTCGGCTTCAAAAAAGTCGAAGATTTTCATGAAAAGATTTCTGCTTCAAAAAAGTTGAACATTTTCATGAAAAGATTTCTGCTTCAAAAAAGTTGAAAATTTACATGAAAAGATTTCGACTTCAAAAAAGTCTTAGATTTTCATGAAAAGATTTCTGCTTCAAAAAAGTTGAAAATTTTCATGAAGTATTTCGGCTTCAAAAAGTTGAAAATTTTCATGAAAAGATTTGGACTTCAAAAAGTTGAAAATTTTCATGAAAAGATTTCGGCTTCAAAAAGTTGAAAATTTTCATGAAAAGATTTCGGCTTCAAAAAGTTGATCATTTTCATGAAAAGATTTCGGCTTCAAAAAAGTTAAAAATTTCCATGAAAAGATTTCGGCTTCAAAAAGTTGAAAATTTTGATGAAAAGATTTCGGCTTCAAAAAAGTTGAACATTTTCATGAAAAGATTTCGGCTTCAAAAAAGTTGAAAATTTTCATGAAGTATTTCGGCTTCAAAAAAATGTAACATTTTCATGAAAAGATTTCGGCTTCAAAAAGTTGAAAATTTTCATGAAAAGATTTCGGCTTCAAAAAAGTTGAACATTTTCATGAAAAGATTTCGGCTTCAAAAAAGTTGAAAATTTTCATGAAGTATTTCAGCTTCAAAAAAATGGAACATTTTCATGAAAATATTTCGGCTTCAAAAAAGTTGACCATTTTCATGAAAAGATTTCGGCTTCAAAAAAGTTGAAAATTTTCATGAAAAGATTTCGACTTCAAAAAAGTTTAAGATTTTCATGAAAAGATTTCTGCTTCAAAAAAGTTGAAAATTTTCATGAAAAGATTTCGGCTTCAAAAAGTTGACCATTTTCACGAAAAGATTTCGGCTTCAAAAAAGTTGAAAATTTTCATGAAAAGTTTTCGGCTTCAAAAAGTTGAAAATTTTCATGAAAAGATTTCGGCTTCAAAAAGTTGATCATTTTCATGAAAAGATTTCGGCTTCAAAAAAGTTAAAAATTTCCATGAAAAGATTTCGGCTTCAAAAAGTTGAAAATTTTCATGAAAAGATTTCGGCTTCAAAAAAGTTGAACATTTTCATGAAAAGATTTCGGCTTCAAAAAAGTTGAAAATTTTCATGAAGTATTTCGGCTTCAAAAAAATGGAACATTTTCATGAAAAGATTTCGGCTTCAAAAAAGTTGAACATTTTCATGGAAAGATTTCTGCTTCAAAAAAGTTGAAAATTTTCATGAAAAGATTTCGGCTTCAAAAAGTTGAAAATTTTCATGAAAAGATTTCGGCTTCAAAAAAGTTTAAGATTTTCATGAAAAGATTTCTGCTTCAAAAAAGTTGAACATTTTCATGAAAAGATTTCGGCTTCAAAAAGTTGAAAATTTTCATGAAAAGATTTCGGCTTCAAAAAAGTTGAACATTTTCATGAAAAGATTTCGGCTTCAAAAAAGTTGAAAATTTTCATGAAGTATTTCAGCTTCAAAAAAATGGAACATTTTCATGAAAAGATTTCGGCTTCAAAAAAGTTGAAAATTTTCATGAACTATTTCGGCATCAAAAAAGTTGAAAATTTTCATGAAAAGATTTAGGTTTCAAAAAAGTTGAAAATTTTCATGAAGTATTTCGGCTTCAAAAAAGTCGAAAATTTTCATGAACTATTTCGGCTTCAAAAAAGTTGAAAATTTTCATGAACTATTTCGGCATCAAAAAAGTTGAAAATTTTCATGAAAAGATTTATGTTTCAAAAAGGTTGAAAACTTTCATGAACTATTTCGACTTCAAAAAAGTCGAAGATTTTCATGAAAAGATTTCGGCTTCAAAAAAGTTGAACATTTTCATGAAAAGATTTCGGCTTCAAAAAAGTTGAAAATTTTCATGAAAAGATTTCGGCTTCAAAAAGGTTTAAAATTTTCATGAAAAGATTTCGGCTTCAAAAATGTTGAAAATTTTCATGAAAAGATTTCTACTTCATAAAGTTGAAAATTTTCATGAAAAGATTTCTGCTTCAAAAAAGTTGAAAATTTTCACGACAGGATTTTAGCTTTAAAAAAGTTAAAAATTTTCATGAAGTATGTCGGCTTCAAAAAGGTTGAAAACTTTCATGAAGTATTTCAGCTTCAAAAAAGTCGAAGATTTTCATGAAAAGATTTCTGCTTCAAAAAAGTTGAAAATTTACATTAAAAGATTTCGACTTCAAAAAAGTCTAAGATTTTCATGAAAAGATATCTGCTTCAAAAAAGTTGAACATTTTCATGAAAATATTTCTGCTTCAAAAAAGTTGAAAATTTTCATGAAAAGATTTCGGCTTAAAAAGTTGAAAATTTACATGAAAAGATATCGACTTCAAAAAAGTTGACCATTTTCATGAAAAGATTTCGGCTTAAAAAAAGTTGAAAATTTTCATGAAAAGATTTCGGCTTCAAAAAGTTGAAAATTTTCATGAAAAGATTTCGGCTTCAAAAAAGTTTAAGATTTTCATGAAAAGATTTCTGCTTCAAAAAAGTTGAAAATTTTCATGAAAAGATTTCGGCTTCAAAAAGTTGAAAATTTTCATGAAAAGATTTCGGCTTCAAAAAAGTTGAACATTTTCATGAAAAGATTTCGGCTTCAAAAAAGTTAAAAATTTTCATGAAGTATTTCAGCTTCAAAAAAATGGAACATTTTCATGAAAATATTTCTGCTTCAAAAAAGTTGACCATTTTCATGAAAAGATTTCGGCTTCAAAAAAGTTGAAAATTTTCATGAAAAGATTTCGACTTCAAAAAAGTTTAAGATTTTCATGAAAAGATTTCTGCTTCAAAAAAGTTGAAAATTTTCATGAAAAGATTTCGGCTTCAAAAAAGTTGAAAATTTTCATGAAAAGATTTCGGCTTCAAAAAGTTGACCATTTTCACGAAAAGATTTCGGCTTCAAAAAAGTTGAAAATTTTCATGAAAAGTTTTCGGCTTCAAAAAGTTGAAAATTTTCATGAAAAGATTTCGGCTTCAAAAAAGTTGAACATTTTCATGAAAAGATTTCGGCTTCAAAAAGTTGACCATTTTCACGAAAAGATTTCGGCTTCAAAAAAGTTGAAAATTTTCATGAAAAGTTTTCGGCTTCAAAAAGTTGAAAATTTTCATGAAAAGATTTCGGCTTCAAAAAAGTTGAACATTTTCATGAAAAGATTTCGGCTTCAAAAAAGTTGAAAATTTTCATGAAAAGATTTCGGCTTCAAAAAAGTTGAAAATTTTCATGAAGTATTTCGGCTTCAAAAAAGTTGAACATTTTCATGAAAAGATTTCGGCTTCAAAAAAGTCGAAGATTTTCATGAAAAGATTTCTGCTTCAAAAAAGTTGAACATTTTCATGAAAAGATTTCTGCTTCAAAAAAGTTGAAAATTTACATGAAAAGATTTCGACTTCAAAAAAGTCTTCGATTTTCATGAAAAGATTTCTGCTTCAAAAAAGTTGAAAATTTTCATGAAAAGATTTCGGCTTCAAAAAGTTGAAAATTTTCATGAAAAGATTTCGGCTTCAAAAAAGTTGAACATTTTCATGAAAAGATTTCGGCTTCAAAAAAGTTGAAAATTTTCATGAAGTATTTCGGCTTCAAAAAAATGGAACATTTTCATGAAAAGATTTCGGCTTCAAAAAAGTTGAAAATTTTCATGAAGTATTTCGGCTTCAAAAAAATGGAACATTTTCATGAAAAGATTTCTGCTTCAAAAAAGTTGAAAAATTACATGAAAAGATTTTGACTTCAAAAAAGTTGAAAATTTTAATGAAGTATTTCGGCTTCAAAAAAATGGAACATTTTCATGAAAAGATTTCGGCTTCAAAAAAGTTGAACATTTTCATGAAAAGATTTCTGCTTCAAAAAGTTGAAAATTTTCATGAAATGATTTCGGCTTCAAAAAGTTGACCATTTTCATGAAAAGATTTAGGTTTCAAAAAAGTTGAAAATTTACATGAAAAGATTTCGACTTCAAAAAAGTCTAAGAATTTCATGAAAAGATTTCTGCTTCAAAAAAGTTGAAAATTTTCATGAAAAGATTTCGGCTTCAAAAAGTTGAAAATTTTCATGAAAAGATTTCGGCTTCAAAAAGTTGACCATTTTCATGAAAAGATTTCGGCTTCAAAAGAGTTGAAAATTTTCATGAAAAGATTTCGGCTTCAAAAAAGTTGAACATTTTCATGAAAAGATTTCGGCTTCAAAAAAGTTGAAAATTTTCATGAAAAGATTTTGGTTTCAAAAAGTTGAAAATTTTCATGAAAAGATTTCGGCTTCAAAAAAGTTGACCATTTTCATGAAAAGATTTCGGCTTCAAAAAAGTTGAAAATTTTCATGAAAAGATTTCGGTTTCAAAAAGTTGAAAATTTTCATGAAAAGATCTGGCTTCAAAAAAGTTGACCATTTTCATGAAAAGATTTCGGCTTCAAAAAAGTTGAAAATTTACATGAAAAGATTTTGGTTTCAAAAAGTTTGATAATTTTCATGATAAGATTTTGGCTTCAAAAAGTTTGAAAACTTTCATGAACTATTTTGACTTCAAAAAAGTTGAACATTTTCATGAAAAGATTTCGGCTTTAAAAAAGTTGAAAATTTTCATGAAGTATTTCGACTACAAAAAAGTCTAAAATTTTCATGAAAAGATTTCTGCTTCAAAAAAGTTGAATATTTTCATGAAAAGATTTCGGCTTAAAAAGTTGAACATTTTCATGAAAAGATTTCGGCTTCAAAAAAATGGAACATTTTCATCAAAAGATTTCTGCTTCAAAAAAGTTGAACATTTTCATGAAAAGATTTCGGCTTCAAAAAAATTTAAAATTTTCATGAAAAGATTTCGGGTTCAAAAAAATTGAAAATTTTCATGAACTATTTCGACATCAAAAAAGTTGAAAATTTTCATGAAAAGATTTAGACTTCAAAAAAGTTGAATATTTTCATCAAGTATTTCGGCTTCAAAAAAGTCGAAGATTTTCATGAAAAGATTCCTGCTTCAAAAAAGTTGAAAATTTTCATGAACTATTTCGACATCAAAAAAGTTGAAAATTTTCATGAAAAGATTTAGTTTTCAAAAAAGTCTAAAATTTTCATGAACTATTTCGGCTTCAAAAAAGTTGAAAATTTTCATGAAAAGATTTCTGCTTCAAAAAAGTTGAAAATTTTCATGAAAAGATTTCGGCTTCAAAAAAGTTGAAAATTTTCATGAAAAGATTTAGACTTCAAAAAAGTTGAATATTTTCATCAAGTATTTCGGCTTCAAAAAAGTCGAAGATTTTCATGAAAAGATTTCTGCTTCAAAAAAGTTGAAAATTTTCATGAAAAGTTTTCGGCTTCAAAAAGTTGAAAATTTTCATGAAAAGATTTCGGCTTCAAAAAAGTTGAACATTTTCATGAAAAGATTTCGGCTTCAAAAAAGTTGAACATTTTCATGAAAAGATTTCGGCTTCAAAAAAGTCGAAGATTTTCATGAAAAGATTTCTGCTTCAAAAAAGTTGAACATTTTCATGAAAAGATTTCTGCTTCAAAAAAGTTGAAAATTTTCATGAAAAGATTTCGACTTCAAAAAGTTGAAAATTTTCATGAAAAGATTTCGGCTTCAAAAAGTTGAAAATTTTCATGAAAAGATTTCGGCTTCAAAAAGTTGATCATTTTCATGAAAAGATTTCGGCTTCAAAAAAGTTAAAAATTTCCATGAAAAGATTTCGGCTTCAAAAAGTTGAAAATTTTCATGAAAAGATTTCGGCTTCAAAAAAGTTGAACATTTTCATGAAAAGATTTCGGCTTCAAAAAAGTTGAAAATTTTCATGAAAAGATTTCGGTTTCAAAAAGTTGAAAATTTTCATGAAAAGATCTCGGCTTCAAAAAAGTTGAACATTTTCATGAAAAGATTTCAGCTTCAAAAAGTTGAAAATTTTCATGAAAAGATTTCGGTTTCAAAAAGTTGAAAATTTTCATGAAAAGATCTCGGCTTCAAAAAAGTTGAACATTTTCATGAAAAGATTTCGGCTTCAAAAAAGTTGAAAATTTTCATGAAAAGATTTCGGCTTCAAAAAAGTTGAAAATTTTCATGAAAAGATCTCGGCTTCAAAAAAGTTGAACATTTTCATGAAAAGATTTCGGCTTCAAAAAAGTTGAAAATTTTTATGAAAAGATTTCTGCTTCAAAAAAGTTGAAAATTTTCATGAAAAGATTTCTGCTTCAAAAAAGTTGAAAATTTTCATGAAACGATTTCGGCTTCAAAAAGTTGAAAATTTTCATGAAAAGATTTCGGCTTCAAAAAAGTTGAACATTTTCATGAAAAGATTTCGGCTTCAAAAAAATGGAACATTTTCATGAAAAGATTTCGGCTTCAAAAAAGTTGAACATTTTCATGAAAAGATTTCTGCTTCAAAAAAGTTGAATATTTTCATGAAAAGATTTCGGCTTCAAAAAGTTGAAAATTTTCATGAAAAGATTTCGGCTTCAAAAAAGTTTAAGATTTTCATGAAAAGATTTCTGCTTCAAAAAAGTTGAAAATTTTCATGAAAAGATTTCGGCTTCAAAAAGTTGAAAATTTTCATGAAAAGATTTCGGCTTCAAAAAAGTTGAACATTTTCATGAAAAGATTTCGGCTTCAAAAAAGTTGAAAATTTTCATGAAGTATTTCAGCTTCAAAAAAATGGAACATTTTCATGAAAATATTTCGGCTTCAAAAAAGTTGACCATTTTCATGAAAAGATTTCGGCTTCAAAAAAGTTGAAAATTTTCATGAAAAGATTTCGACTTCAAAAAAGTTTAAGATTTTCATGAAAAGATTTCTGCTTCAAAAAAGTTGAAAATTTTCATGAAAAGATTTCGGCTTCAAAAAAGTTGAAAATTTTCATGAAAAGATTTCGGCTTCAAAAAGTTGACCATTTTCACGAAAAGATTTCGGCTTCAAAAAAGTTGAAAATTTTCATGAAAAGTTTTCGGCTTCAAAAAGTTGAAAATTTTCATGAAAAGATTTCGGCTTCAAAAAAGTTGAACATTTTCATGAAAAGATTTCGGCTTCAAAAAAGTTGAAAATTTTCATGAAAAGATTTCGGCTTCAAAAAAGTTGAAAATTTTCATGAAGTATTTCGGCTTCAAAAAAGTTGAACATTTTCATGAAAAGATTTCGGCTTCAAAAAAGTCGAAGATTTTCATGAAAAGATTTCTGCTTCAAAAAAGTTGAAAATTTACATGAAAAGATTTCGACTTCAAAAAAGTCTTCGATTTTCATGAAAAGATTTCTGCTTCAAAAAAGTTGAAAATTTTCATGAAAAGATTTCGGCTTCAAAAAGTTGAAAATTTTCATGAAAAGATTTCGGCTTCAAAAAAGTTGAACATTTTCATGAAAAGATTTCGGCTTCAAAAAAGTTGAAAATTTTCATGAAGTATTTCGGATTCAAAAAAATGGAACATTTTCATGAAAAGATTTCGGCTTCAAAAAAGTTGAAAATTTTCATGAAGTATTTCGGCTTCAAAAAAATGGAACATTTTCATGAAAAGATTTCTGCTTCAAAAAAGTTGAAAAATTACATGAAAAGATTTTGACTTCAAAAAAGTTGAAAATTTTCATGAAGTATTTCGGCCTCAAAAAAATGGAACATTTTCATGAAAAGATTTCGGCTTCAAAAAAGTTGAACATTTTCATGAAAAGATTTCTGCTTCAAAAAGTTGAAAATTTTCATGAAAAGATTTCGGCTTCAAAAAGTTGACCATTTTCATGAAAAGATTTAGGTTTCAAAAAAGTTGAAAATTTACATGAAAAGATTTCGACTTCAAAAAAGTCTAAGAATTTCATGAAAAGATTTCTGCTTCAAAAAAGTTGAAAATTTTCATGAAAAGATTTCGGCTTCAAAAAGTTGAAAATTTTCATGAAAAGATTTCGGCTTCAAAAAGTTGACCATTTTCATGAAAAGATTTCGGCTTCAAAAAGTTGAAAATTTTCATGAAAAGATTTCGGCTTCAAAAAGTTGACCATTTTCATGAAAAGATTTCGGCTTCAAAAAAGTTGAAAATGTTCATGAAAAGATTTCGGCTTCAAAAAAGTTGAACATTTTCATGAAAAGATTTCGGCTTCAAAAAAGTTGAAAATTTTCATGAAAAGATTTTGGTTTCAAAAAGTTGAAAATTTTCATGAAAAGATTTCGGCTTCAAAAAAGTCGAACATTTTCATGAAAAGATTTCGGCTTCAAAAAAGTTGAAAATTTTCATGAAGTATTTCGGCTTCAAAAAAGTCGAAGATTTTCATGAAAAGATTTCGACTTCAAAAAAGTCTAAGATTTTCATGAAAAGATTTCTGCTTCAAAAAAGTTGAACATTTTCATGAAAAGATTTCTGCTTCAAAAAAGTTGAAAATTTTCATGAAAAGATTTCGGCTTCAAAAAAGTTGACCATTTTCATGAAAAGATTTCGGCTTCAAAAAAGTTGAAAATTTTCATGAAAAGATTTCGGTTTCAAAAAGTTGAAAATTTTCATGAAAAGATCTGGCTTCAAAAAAGTTGACCATTTTCATGAAAAGATTTCGGCTTCAAAAAAGTTGAACATTTTCATGAAAAGATTTCTGCTTCAAAAAAGTTGAAAATTTTCATGAAGTATTTCGGCTTCAAAAAATTGTAACATTTTCATGAAAAGATTTCGGCTTCAAAAAAGTTGACCATTTTCATGAAAAGATTTCGGCTTCAAAAAAGTTGATAATTTACATGAAAAGAATTCGACTTCAAAAAAATTGAAAATTTTCATGAAAAGATTTATGTTTCAAAAAAGATGAAAATTTTCATGAAAAGATTTGGGCTTCAAAAAGTTGAAAATTTTCATGAAAAGATATCGGCATCAAAAAAGTTGAACATTTTCATGAAAAGATTTCGGCTTCAAAAAAGTTGAAAATTTTCATGAACTATTTCGGCATCAAAAAAGTTGAAAATTTTCATGAAAAGATTTAGGTTTCAAAAAAGTTGAAAATTTTCATGAAGTATTTCGGCTTCAAAAAAGTCGAAAATTTTCATGAACTATTTCGGCTTCAAAAAAGTTGAAAATTTTCATGAACTATTTCGGCATCAAAAAAGTTGAAAATTTTCATGAAAAGATTTATGTTTCAAAAAGGTTGAAAACTTTCATGAACTATTTCGACTTCAAAAAAGTCAAAGATTTTCATGAAAAGATTTCGGCTTCAAAAAAGTTGAACATTTTCATGAAAAGATTTCGGCTTCAAAAAAGTTGAAAATTTTCATGAAAAGATTTCGGCTTCAAAAAGTTGAAAATTTTCATGAAAAGATTTCGGCTTCAAAAATGTTGAAAATTTTCATGAAAAGATTTCTACTTCATAAAGTTGAAAATTTTCATGAAAAGATTTCTGCTTCAAAAAAGTTGAAAATTTTCACGACAGGATTTTAGCTTTAAAAAAGTTAAAAATTTTCATGAAGTATGTCGGCTTCAAAAAGGTTGAAAACTTTCATGAAGTATTTCAGCTTCAAAAAAGTCGAAGATTTTCATGAAAAGATTTCTGCTTCAAAAAAGTTGAAAATTTACATTAAAAGATTTCGACTTCAAAAAAGTCTAAGATTTTCATGAAAAGATATCTGCTTCAAAAAAGTTGAACATTTTCATGAAAATATTTCTGCTTCAAAAAAGTTGAAAATTTTCATGAAAAGATTTCGGCTTAAAAAGTTGAAAATTTACATGAAAAGATATCGACTTCAAAAAAGTTGACCATTTTCATGAAAAGATTTCGGCTTAAAAAAAGTTGAAAATTTTCATGAAAAGATTTCTGCTTCAAAAAAGTTGAAAATTTTCATGAAAAGATTTCGGCTTCAAAAAAGTTGACCATTTTCATGAAAAGATTTCGGCTTAAAAAAAGTTGAAAATTTTCATGAAAAGATTTCGGTTTCAAAAAGTTGAAAATTTTCATGAAAAGATCTCGTTTTCAAAAAAGTTGACCATTTTCATGAAAAGATTTCTGCTTCAAAAAAGTTGAAAATTTTCATGAAGTATTTCGGCTTCAAAAAAAAGGAACATTTTCATGAAAAGATTTCGGCTTCAAAAAACTTGAACATTTTCATGAAAAGATTTCGGTTTCAAAAAGTTGAAAATTTTCATGAAAACATTTCGGCTTCAAAAAAGTTGAAAATTTTCATGAAAAGATTTTGGTTTCAAAAAGTTGAAAATTTTCATGAAAAGATTTCAGCTTCAAAAAAGTTGAAAACTTTCATGAAAAGATTTCTGCTTCAAAAAAGTTGAAAATTTAAATGAAAAGATTTTGGTTTCAAAAAGTTGAAAATTTTCATGAAAAGATTTCAGCTTCAAAAAGGTTGAAAATTTTCATGAAAAGATTTCTGCTTCAAAAAGTTGAATATTGTCATGAAAAGATTTCGGCTTCAAAAAAGTTGACCATTTTCATGAAAAGATTTCGGCTTCAAAAAAGTTGAAAATTTTCATGAAAAGATTTCGGTTTCAAAAAGTTGAAAATTTTCATGAAAAGATCTCGGCTTCAAAAAAGTTGACCATTTTCATGAAAAGATTTCGGCTTCAAAAAAGTTGAAAAATTTCATGAAAAGATTTTGGTTTCAAAAAGTTGAAAATTTTCATGAAAAGATTTCGGCTTCAAAAAAGTTGAAAAATTTCATGAAAAGATTTTGGTTTCAAAAAGTTGAAGATTTTCATGAAAAGATTTCGGCTTTAAAAAAGTTGAAAATTTTCATGAAGTATTTCGACTACAAAAAAGTCTAAAATTTTCATGAAAAGATTTATGTTTCAAAAAAGTTGAACATTTTCATGAAAAGATTTCGGCTTCAAAAAAGTTGAAGATTTTCATGAAAAGATTTCTGCTTCAAAAAAGTTGAAAATTTACATGAAAAGATTTTGGTTTCAAAAAGTTTGATAATTTTCATGATAAGATTTTGGCTTCAAAAAGTTTGAAAACTTTCATGAACTATTTTGACTTCAAAAAAGTTGAACATTTTCATGAAAAGATTTCGGCTTTAAAAAAGTTGAAAATTTTCATGAAGTATTTCGACTACAAAAAAGTCTAAAATTTTCATGAAAAGATTTCTGCTTCAAAAAAGTTGAATATTTTCATGAAAAGATTTCGGCTTAAAAAGTTGAAAATTTTCATGAAAAGATTTCGGCTTCAAAAAAATGGAACATTTTCATCAAAAGATTTCTGCTTCAAAAAAGTTGAACATTTTCATGAAAAGATTTCGGCTTCAAAAAAATTGAAAATTTTCATGAAAAGATTTCGGGTTCAAAAAAATTGAAAATTTTCATGAACTATTTCGACATCAAAAAAGTTGAAAATTTTCATGAAAAGATTTAGACTTCAAAAAAGTTGAATATTTTCATCAAGTATTTCGGCTTCAAAAAAGTCGAAGATTTTCATGAAAAGATTCCTGCTTCAAAAAAGTTGAAAATTTTCATGAACTATTTCGACATCAAAAAAGTTGAAAATTTTCATGAAAAGATTTAGTTTTCAAAAAAGTCTAAAATTTTCATGAACTATTTCGGCTTCAAAAAAGTTGAAAATTTTCATGAAAAGATTTCTGCTTCAAAAAAGTTGAAAATTTTCATGAAAAGATTTCGGCTTCAAAAAAGTTGAAAATTTTCATGAAAAGATTTCGGCTTCAAAAAAGTTGAATATTTTCATCAAGTATTTCGGCTTCAAAAAAGTCGAAGATTTTCATGAAAAGATTCCTGCTTCAAAAAAGTTGAAAATTTTCATGAAAAGATTTCGGGTTCAAAAAAATTGAAAATTTTCATGAACTATTTCGACATCAAAAAAGTTGAAAATTTTCATGAAAAGATTTAGTTTTCAAAAAAGTCTAAAATTTTCATGAACTATTTTGGCTTCAAAAAAGTTTAAAATTTTCATGAAAAGATTTCTGCTTCAAAAAAGTTGAAAATTTTCATGAAAAGATTTCGGCTTCAAAAAAGTTGAAAATTTTCATGAAAAGATTTAGACTTCAAAAAAGTTGAATATTTTCATCAAGTATTTCGGCTTCAAAAAAGTCGAAGATTTTCATGAAAAGATTTCTGCTTCAAAAAAGTTGAAAATTTTCATGAAAAGATTTCTGTTTCAAAAAAGTTGAAAATTTTCATGAAAAGATTTCGGCTTCAAAAAGTTGACCATTTTTATGAAAAGATTTTGGCTTCAAAAAAGTTGAATATTTTCATCAAGTATTTAGGCTTCAAAAAAGTCGAAGATTTTCATGAAAAGATTTCTGCTTCAAAAAAGTTGAAAATTTTCATGAAAAGATTTCGGCTTCAAAAAAGTTGACCATTTTCATGAAAAGATTTCGGCTTAAAAAGTTGAAAATTTTCATGAAAAGATTTCGGCTTCAAAAAAATGGAACATTTTCATCAAAAGATTTCTGCTTCAAAAAAGTTGAACATTTTCATGAAAAGATTTCGGCTTCAAAAAAATTGAAAATTTTCATGAAAAGATTTCGGGTTCAAAAAAATTGAAAATTTTCATGAACTATTTCGACATCAAAAAAGTTGAAAATTTTCATGAAAAGATTTAGACTTCAAAAAAGTTGAATATTTTCATCAAGTATTTCGGCTTCAAAAAAGTCGAAGATTTTCATGAAAAGATTCCTGCTTCAAAAAAGTTGAAAATTTTCATGAACTATTTCGACATCAAAAAAGTTGAAAATTTTCATGAAAAGATTTAGTTTTCAAAAAAGTCTAAAATTTTCATGAACTATTTCGGCTTCAAAAAAGTTGAAAATTTTCATGAAAAGATTTCTGCTTCAAAAAAGTTGAAAATTTTCATGAAAAGATTTCGGCTTCAAAAAAGTTGAAAATTTTCATGAAAAGATTTCGGCTTCAAAAAAGTTGAATATTTTCATCAAGTATTTCGGCTTCAAAAAAGTCGAAGATTTTCATGAAAAGATTCCTGCTTCAAAAAAGTTGAAAATTTTCATGAAAAGATTTCGGGTTCAAAAAAATTGAAAATTTTCATGAACTATTTCGACATCAAAAAAGTTGAAAATTTTCATGAAAAGATTTAGTTTTCAAAAAAGTCTAAAATTTTCATGAACTATTTTGGCTTCAAAAAAGTTTAAAATTTTCATGAAAAGATTTCTGCTTCAAAAAAGTTGAAAATTTTCATGAAAAGATTTCGGCTTCAAAAAAGTTGAAAATTTTCATGAAAAGATTTAGACTTCAAAAAAGTTGAATATTTTCATCAAGTATTTCGGCTTCAAAAAAGTCGAAGATTTTCATGAAAAGATTTCTGCTTCAAAAAAGTTGAAAATTTTCATGAAAAGATTTCTGTTTCAAAAAAGTTGAAAATTTTCATGAAAAGATTTCGGCTTCAAAAAGTTGACCATTTTTATGAAAAGATTTTGGCTTCAAAAAAGTTGAATATTTTCATCAAGTATTTAGGCTTCAAAAAAGTCGAAGATTTTCATGAAAAGATTTCTGCTTCAAAAAAGTTGAAAATTTTCATGAAAAGATTTCGGCTTCAAAAAAGTTGACCATTTTCATGAAAAGATTTCGGCTTCAAAAAAGTTGAAAATGTTCATGAAAAGATTTCGGCTTCAAAAAAGTTGAACATTTTCATGAAAAGATTTCGGCTTCAAAAAAGTTGAAAATTTTCATGAAAAGATTTTGGTTTCAAAAAGTTGAAAATTTTCATGAAAAGATTTCGGCTTCAAAAAAGTCGAACATTTTCATGAAAAGATTTCGGCTTCAAAAAAGTTGAAAATTTTCATGAAGTATTTCGGCTTCAAAAAAGTCGAAGATTTTCATGAAAAGATTTCGACTTCAAAAAAGTCTAAGATTTTCATGAAAAGATTTCTGCTTCAAAAAAGTTGAACATTTTCATGAAAAGATTTCTGCTTCAAAAAAGTTGAAAATTTTCATGAAAAGATTTCGGCTTCAAAAAAGTTGACCATTTTCATGAAAAGATTTCGGCTTCAAAAAAGTTGAAAATTTTCATGAAAAGATTTCGGTTTCAAAAAGTTGAAAATTTTCATGAAAAGATCTGGCTTCAAAAAAGTTGACCATTTTCATGAAAAGATTTCGGCTTCAAAAAAGTTGAACATTTTCATGAAAAGATTTCTGCTTCAAAAAAGTTGAAAATTTTCATGAAGTATTTCGGCTTCAAAAAATTGTAACATTTTCATGAAAAGATTTCGGCTTCAAAAAAGTTGACCATTTTCATGAAAAGATTTCGGCTTCAAAAAAGTTGATAATTTACATGAAAAGAATTCGACTTCAAAAAAATTGAAAATTTTCATGAAAAGATTTATGTTTCAAAAAAGATGAAAATTTTCATGAAAAGATTTGGGCTTCAAAAAGTTGAAAATTTTCATGAAAAGATATCGGCATCAAAAAAGTTGAACATTTTCATGAAAAGATTTCGGCTTCAAAAAAGTTGAAAATTTTCATGAACTATTTCGGCATCAAAAAAGTTGAAAATTTTCATGAAAAGATTTAGGTTTCAAAAAAGTTGAAAATTTTCATGAAGTATTTCGGCTTCAAAAAAGTCGAAAATTTTCATGAACTATTTCGGCTTCAAAAAAGTTGAAAATTTTCATGAACTATTTCGGCATCAAAAAAGTTGAAAATTTTCATGAAAAGATTTATGTTTCAAAAAGGTTGAAAACTTTCATGAACTATTTCGACTTCAAAAAAGTCAAAGATTTTCATGAAAAGATTTCGGCTTCAAAAAAGTTGAACATTTTCATGAAAAGATTTCGGCTTCAAAAAAGTTGAAAATTTTCATGAAAAGATTTCGGCTTCAAAAAGGTTTAAAATTTTCATGAAAAGATTTCGGCTTCAAAAATGTTGAAAATTTTCATGAAAAGATTTCTACTTCATAAAGTTGAAAATTTTCATGAAAAGATTTCTGCTTCAAAAAAGTTGAAAATTTTCACGACAGGATTTTAGCTTTAAAAAAGTTAAAAATTTTCATGAAGTATGTCGGCTTCAAAAAGGTTGAAAACTTTCATGAAGTATTTCAGCTTCAAAAAAGTCGAAGATTTTCATGAAAAGATTTCTGCTTCAAAAAAGTTGAAAATTTACATTAAAAGATTTCGACTTCAAAAAAGTCTAAGATTTTCATGAAAAGATATCTGCTTCAAAAAAGTTGAACATTTTCATGAAAATATTTCTGCTTCAAAAAAGTTGAAAATTTTCATGAAAAGATTTCGGCTTAAAAAGTTGAAAATTTACATGAAAAGATATCGACTTCAAAAAAGTTGACCATTTTCATGAAAAGATTTCGGCTTAAAAAAAGTTGAAAATTTTCATGAAAAGATTTCTGCTTCAAAAAAGTTGAAAATTTTCATGAAAAGATTTCGGCTTCAAAAAAGTTGACCATTTTCATGAAAAGATTTCGGCTTAAAAAAAGTTGAAAATTTTCATGAAAAGATTTCGGTTTCAAAAAGTTGAAAATTTTCATGAAAAGATCTCGTTTTCAAAAAAGTTGACCATTTTCATGAAAAGATTTCGGCTTCAAAAAAGTTGAAAATTTTCATGAAAAGATTTCGGCTTCAAAAAAATGGAACATTTTCATGAAAAGATTTCGGCTTCAAAAAAGTTGAACATTTTCATGAAAAGATTTCGGCTTCAAAAAAGTTGAAAATTTTCATGAAAAGATTTTGGTTTCAAAAAAGTTGAACATTTTCATGAAAAGATTTCTGCTTCAAAAAAGTTGAAAATTTTCATGAAGTATTTCGGCTTCAAAAAAAAGGAACATTTTCATGAAAAGATTTCGGCTTCAAAAAACTTGAACATTTTCATGAAAAGATTTCGGTTTCAAAAAGTTGAAAATTTTCATGAAAACATTTCGGCTTCAAAAAAGTTGAAAATTTTCATGAAAAGATTTTGGTTTCAAAAAGTTGAAAATTTTCATGAAAAGATTTCAGCTTCAAAAAAGTTGAAAACTTTCATGAAAAGATTTCTGCTTCAAAAAAGTTGAAAATTTAAATGAAAAGATTTTGGTTTCAAAGAGTTGAAAATTTTCATGAAAAGATTTCGGCTTCAAAAAGGTTGAAAATTTTCATGAAAAGATTTCTGCTTCAAAAAGTTGAATATTGTCATGAAAAGATTTCGGCTTCAAAAAAGTTGACCATTTTCATGAAAAGATTTCGGCTTCAAAAAAGTTGAAAATTTTCATGAAAAGATTTCGGTTTCAAAAAGTTGAAAATTTTCATGAAAAGATCTCGGCTTCAAAAAAGTTGAAAATTTTCATGAAAAGATTTCTGCTTCAAAAAATTTGAACATTTTCATGAAAAGATTTCGGCTTCAAAAAAGTTGAACATTTTCATGAAAAGATTTCGGCTTCAAAAAAGTTGAACATTTTCATGAAAAGATTTCTGCTTCAAAAAAGTTGAAAATTTACATGAAAAGATTTCGACTTCAAAAAAGTCTAAGATTTTCATGAAAAGATTTCTGCTTCAAAAAAGTTGAAAATTTTCATGAAAAGATTTCGGCTTCAAAAAGTTGAAAATTTTCCTGAAAAGATTTCGGCTTCAAAAAAGTTGACCATTTTCATGAAAAGATTTCGGCTTCAAAAAAGTTGAAAATTTTCATGAAAAGATTTCGGTTTCAAAAAGTTGAAAATTTACATGAAAAGATTTCGACTTCAAAAAAGTCTAAGATTTTCATGAAAAGATTTCGGCTTCAAAAAAGTTGAAAATTTTCATGAAAAGATTTTGGTTTCAAAAAAGTTGAAAATTTTCATGAAAAGATTTATGCTTCAAAAAAGATGAAAATTTTCATGAAAAGATATCGGCTTCAAAAAGTTGAAAATTTTCATGAAAAGATTTCGGCTTCAAAAAAGTTGAAGATTTTCATGAAAAGATTTATGCTTCAAAAAAGATGAAAATTTTCATGAAAAGATATCGGCTTCAAAATGTTGAAAATTTTCATGAAAAGATTTCGGCTTCAAAAAAGTTGAAGATTTTCATGAAAAGATTTCTGCTTCAAAAAAGTCTAAAATTCACATGAAAAGATTTATGCTTCAAAAAAGTTGAAAATTTTCATGACAGGATTTTGGCTTCAAAAAGGTTGAAAACTTTCATGAACTATTTCGACTTCAAAAAAGTTGAAGATTTTCATGAAGTATTTCGGCTGCAAAAAAATGGAACATTTTCATGAAGTATTTCGGCTGCAAAAAAGGCGAAGATTTTCATGAAAAGATTTCTGCTTCAAAAAAGTTGAACATTTTCATGAAAAGATTTCGGCTTCAAAAAAGTTGAACATTTTCATGAAAAGATTTCGGCTTCAAAAAAGTTGAACATTTTCATGAAAAGATTTCTGCTTCAAAAAAGTTGAAAATTTACATGAAAAGATTTCGACTTCAAAAAAGTCTAAAATTTTCATGAAAAGATTTCTGCTTCAAAAAAGTTGAAAATTTTCATGAAAAGATTTCGGCTTCAAAAAGTGGAAAATTTTCCTGAAAAGATTTCGGCTTCAAAAAAGTTGACCATTTTCATGAAAAGATTTCGGCTTCAAAAAAGTTGAAAATTTTCATGAAAAGATTTCGGTTTCAAAAAGTTGAAAATTTACATGAAAAGATTTTGACTTCAAAAAAGTCTAAGATTTTCATGAAAAGATTTCTGCTTCAAAAAAGTTGAAAATTTTCATGAAAAGATTTCGGCTTCAAAAAGTTGAAAATTTTCATGAAAAGATTTCAGCTTCAAAAAAGTTGACCATTTTCATGAAAAGATTTCGGCTTCAAAAAAGTTGAAAATTTTCATGAAAAGATTTCGGTTTCAAAAAGTTGAAAATTTTCATGAAAAGATCTCGGCTTCAAAAAAGTTGTACATTTTCATGAAAAGATTTCGGCTTCAAAAAAGTTGACCATTTTCATAAAAAGATTTCAGCTTCAAAAAAGTTGAAAATTTTCATGAAAAGATTTCGGTTTCAAAAAGTTGAAAATTTTCATGAAAAGATTTCGGCTTCAAAAAAATTGAAAATTTTCATGAAAAGATTTTGGTTTCAAAAAGTTGAAAATTTTCATGAAAAGATTTCAGCTTCAAAAAGGTTGAAAACATTCATGAAGTATTTCGGCTTCAAAAACATGGAACATTTTCATGAAAAGATTTCTGCTTCAAAAAAGTTGAAAATTTTCATGAAAAGATTTCGACTTCAAAAAAGTTGATAATTTTCATGAAAAGATTTTGGTTTCAAAAAGTTGAAAATTTTCATGAAAAGATTTCGGCTTCAAAAAAGTTGAACATTTTCATGAAAAGATTTCGGCTTCAAAAAAGTTGAAAGTTTTCATGAAAAGATTTTGGTTTCAAAAAGTTGAAAATTTTCATGAAAAGATTTCGGCTTCAAAAAAGTTGAACATTTTCATGAAAAGATTTCGGCTTCAAAAAAGTTGAAAATTTTCATGAAGTATTTCGGCTTCAAAAAAATGGAACATTTTCATGAAAAGATTTCGGCTTCAAAAAACTTGAACATTTTCATGAAAAGATTTCGGCTTCAAAGAAGTTGAAAATTTTCATGAAAAGATTTCTGCTTCAAAAAAGTTGAAAATTTACATGAAAAGATTTCTGCTTCAAAAAAGTTGAAAATTTACATGAAAAGATTTCGACTTCAAAAAAGTCTAAGATTTTCATGAAAAGATTTCGGCTTCAAAAAAGTTGAAAATTTTCATGAAAAGATCTCGGCTTCAAAAAAGTTGAACATTTTCATGAAAAGATTTCGGCTTCAAAAAAGTTGAAAATTTTCATGAAAAGATTTTGGTTTCAAAAAAGTTGAAAATTTTCATGAAAAGATTTATGCTTCAAAAAAGATGAAAATTTTCATGAAAAGATATCGGTTTCAAAAAGTTGAAAATTTTCATGAAAAGATTTCGGCTTTAAAAAAGTTGAACATTTTCATGAAAAGATTTCTGCTTCAAAAAAGTTGAAGATTTTCATGAAAAGATTTCTGCTTCAAAAAAGTTGAAAATTTACATGAAAAGATTTCGACTTCAAAAAAGTCTAAGATTTTCATGAAAAGATTTCGGCTTCAAAAAAGTTGAAAAATTTTCATGAAAAGATCTCGGCTTCAAAAAACTCGAACATTTTCATGAAAAGATTTCTGCTTCAAAAAAGTTGAAAATTTACATGAAAAGATTTCGACTTCAAAAAAGTCTAAGATTTTCATGAAAAGATTTCGGCTTCAAAAAAGTTGAAAATTTTCATGAAAAGATCTCGGCTTCAAAAAAGTTGAACATTTTCATGAAAAGATTTCGGCTTTAAAAAAGTTGAAAATTTTCATGAAGTATTTCGACTACAAAAAAGTTGAACATTTTCATGAAAAGATTTATGTTTCAAAAAAGATGAAAATTTTCATGAAAATATTTGGGCTTCAAAAAGTTGAAAATTTTCATGAAAAGATTTCGGCTTCAAAAAAGTTGAAAATTTTCATGAAGTATTTCGGCTTCAAAAAAGTCGAAAATTTTCATGAACTATTTCGGCATCAAAAAAGTTGAAAATTTTAATGAAAAGATTTCGGCTTCAAAAAAGTTGAAAATTTTCATGAAAAGATTTATGCTTCAAAAAAGATGAAAATTTTCATGAAAAGATATCGGCTTCAAAATGTTGAAAATTTTCATGAAAAGATTTCTGCTTCAAAAAAGTCTAAAATTTACATGAAAAGATTTATGCTTCAAAAAAGTTGAAAATTTTCATGACAGGATTTTGGCTTCAAAAAGGTTGAAAACTTTCATGAACTATTTCGACTTCAAAAAAGTCGAAGATTTTCATGAAGTATTTCGGCTGCAAAAAAATGGAACATTTTCATGAAGTATTTCGGCTGCAAAAAAGGCGAAGATTTTCATGAAAAGATTTCTGCTTCAAAAAAGTTGAACATTTTCATGAAAAGATTTCGGCTTCAAAAAAGTTGAACATTTTCATGAAAAGATTTCGGCTTCAAAAAAGTTGAACATTTTCATGAAAAGATTTCTGCTTCAAAAAAGTTGAAAATTTACATGAAAAGATTTCGACTTCAAAAAAGTCTAAGATTTTCATGAAAAGATTTCGGCTTCAAAAAAGTTGAAAATTTTCATGAAAAGATTTCGGTTTCAAAAAGTTGAAAATTTACATGAAAAGATTTTGACTTCAAAAAAGTCTAAGATTTTCATGAAAAGATTTCTGCTTCAAAAAAGTTGAAAATTTTCATGAAAAGATTTCGGCTTCAAAAAGTTGAAAATTTTCCTGAAAAGATTTCGGCTTCAAAAAAGTTGACCATTTTCATGAAAAGATTTCGGCTTCAAAAAAGTTGAAAATTTTCATGACAGGATTTTGGCTTCAAAAAAGTTGAAAATTTTCATGAAAAGATTTCGGCTTCAAAAAAGTTGAAAATTTTCATGACAGGATTTTGGCTTTAAAAAACTTGAACATTTTCATGAAAAGATTTCGGCTTTAAAAAACTTGAACATTTTCATGAAAAGATTTCTGCTTCAAAAAAGTTGAAAATTTTCATGAAAAGATTTTGGTTTCAAAAAGTTGAAAATTTTCATGAAAAGATTTCGGCTTCAAAAAAGTTGAACATTTTCATGAAAAGATTTCGGCTTCAAAAAAGTTGAAAACTTTCATGAACTATTTCGGCTTCAAAAAAGTCGAAGATTTTCATGAAAAGATTTCTGCTTCAAAAAAGTTGAAGATTTTCATGAAAAGATTTCTGCTTCAAAAAAGTTGAAAATTTTCATGACAGGATTTTAGGTTTAAAAAAGTTGAAAATTTTCATGAAAAGATTTCGGCTTTAAAAAGTTGAAAATTTTCATGAAAAGATTTCGGCTTCAAAAAAGTTGAAAGTTTTCATGAAAAGATTTTGGTTTCAAAAAGTTGAAAATTTTCATGAAAAGATTTCGGCTTCAAAAAAGTTGAACATTTTCATGAAAAGATTTCGGCTTCAAAAAAGTTGAAAATTTTCATGAAGTATTTCGGCTTCAAAAAAATGGAACATTTTCATGAAAAGATTTCGGCTTCAAAAAAGTTGAAAATTTACATGAAAAGATTTCTGCTTCAAAAAAGTAGAAAATTTACATGAAAAGATTTCGACTTCAAAAAAGTCTAAGATTTTCATGAAAAGATTTCGGCTTCAAAAAAGTTGAAAATTTTCATGAAGTATTTCGGCTTCAAAAAAATTTAACATTTTCATGAAAAGATTTCGGCTTCAAAAAAGTTGAACATTTTCATGAAAAGATTTCGGCTTCAAAAAAGTTGAAAATTTTCATTAAGTATTTCGGCTTCAAAAACATGGAACATTTTCATGAAAAGATTTCGGCTTCAAAAAAGTTGAACATTTTCATGAAAAGATTTCTGCTTCAAAAAAGTTGAAAATTTACATGAAAAGATTTCGACTTCAAAAAAGTCTAAGATTTTCATGAAAAGATTTCTGCTTCAAAAAAGTTGAAAATTTTCATGAAAAGATTTCGGCTTCAAAAAGTTGAAAATTTTCATGAAAAGATTTCTGCTTCAAAAAAGTTGAAAATTTACATGAAAAGATTTCGACTTCAAAAAAGTTGATAATTTTCATGAAAAGATTTTGGTTTCAAAAAGTTGAAAATTTTCATGAAAAGATTTCGGCTTCAAAAAAGTTGAACATTTTCATGAAAAGATTTCGGCTTCAAAAAAGTTGAACATTTTCATGAAAAGATTTTGGTTTCAAAAAGTTGAAAATTTTCATGAAAAGATTTCGGCTTCAAAAAAGTTGAACATTTTCATGAAAAGATTTCGGCTTCAAAAAAGTTGAAAATTTTCATGAAGTATTTCGGCTTCAAAAAAATGGAACATTTTCATGAAAAGATTTCGGCTTCAAAAAAGTTGAAAATTTTCATGAAAAGATTTCTGCTTCAAAAAAGTTGAAAATTTACATGAAAAGATTTCTGCTTCAAAAAAGTTGAAAATTTACATGAAAAGATTTCGACTTCAAAAAAGTCTAAGATTTTCATGAAAAGATTTCGGCTTCAAAAAAGTTGAAAATTTTCATGAAGTATTTCGGCTTCAAAAAAATGGAACATTTTCATGAAAAGATTTCGGCTTCAAAAAAGTTGAAAATTTTCATGAAAAGATTTCTGCTTCAAAAAAGTTGAAAATTTACATGAAAAGATTTCTGCTTCAAAAAAGTAGAAAATTTACATGAAAAGATTTCGACTTCAAAAAAATGGAACATTTTCATGAAAAGATTTCGGCTTCAAAAAAGTTGAAAATTTTCATGAAGTATTTCGGCTTCAAAAAAATTTAACATTTTCATGAAAAGATTTCGGCTTCAAAAAAGTTGAAAATTTTCATTAAGTATTTCGGCTTCAAAAACATGGAACATTTTCATGAAAAGATTTTGGCTTCAAAAAAGTTGAAAATTTTCATTAAGTATTTCGGCTTCAAAAACATGGAACATTTTCATGAAAAGATTTCGGCTTCAAAAAAGTTGAACATTTTCATGAAAAGATTTCTGCTTCAAAAAAGTTGAAAATTTACATGAAAAGATTTCGACTTCAAAAAAGTCTAAGATTTTCATGAAAAGATTTCTGCTTCAAAAAAGTTGAAAATTTTCATGAAAAGATTTCGGCTTCAAAAAGTTGAAAATTTTCATGAAAAGATTTCTGCTTCAAAAAAGTTGAAAATTTACATGAAAAGATTTCGACTTCAAAAAAGTTGATAATTTTCATGAAAAGATTTTGGTTTCAAAAAGTTGAAAATTTTCATGAAAAGATTTCGGCTTCAAAAAAGTTGAACATTTTCATGAAAAGATTTCGGCTTCAAAAAAGTTGAACATTTTCATGAAAAGATTTTGGTTTCAAAAAGTTGAAAATTTTCATGAAAAGATTTCGGCTTCAAAAAAGTTGAACATTTTCATGAAAAGATTTCGGCTTCAAAAAAGTTGAAAATTTTCATGAAGTATTTCGGCTTCAAAAAAATGGAACATTTTCATGAAAAGATTTCGGCTTCAAAAAAGTTGAAAATTTTCATGAAAAGATTTCTGCTTCAAAAAAGTTGAAAATTTACATGAAAAGATTTCTGCTTCAAAAAAGTTGAAAATTTACATGAAAAGATTTCGACTTCAAAAAAGTCTAAGATTTTCATGAAAAGATTTCGGCTTCAAAAAAGTTGAAAATTTTCATGAAGTATTTCGGCTTCAAAAAAATGGAACATTTTCATGAAAAGATTTCGGCTTCAAAAAAGTTGAAAATTTTCATGAAAAGATTTCTGCTTCAAAAAAGTTGAAAATTTACATGAAAAGATTTCTGCTTCAAAAAAGTTGAAAATTTACATGAAAAGATTTCGACTTCAAAAAAGTCTAAGATTTTCATGAAAAGATTTCGGCTTCAAAAAAGTTGAAAATTTTCATGAAAAGATCTCGGCTGCAAAAAAGTCTAAAATTTACATGAAAAGATTTATGCTTCAAAAAAGATGAAAATTTTCATGAAAAGATATCGGCTTCAAAATGTTGAAAATTTTCATGAAAAGATTTCGGCTTCAAAAAAGTTGAAGATTTTCATGAAAAGATTTCTGCTTCAAAAAAGTCTAAAATTTACATGAAAAGATTTATGCTTTAAAAAAGTTGAAAATTTTCATGACAGGATTTTGGCTTCAAAAAGGTTGAAAACTTTCATGAAAAGATTTCGGCTTCAAAAAAATTGAAAATTTTCATGAAAAGATTTCGGTTTCAAAAAGTTGAAAATTTTCATGAAAAGATTTCGGCTTCAAAAAAATTGAAAATTTTCATGAAAAGATTTTGGTTTCAAAAAGTTGAAAATTTTCATGAAAAGATTTCAGCTTCAAAAAGGTTGAAAACTTTCATGAACTATTTCGACTTCAAAAAAGTCAAAGATTTTCATGAAAAGATTTCGGCTTCAAAAAAGTTGAAAATTTTCATGAAAAGATTTCGGCTTCAAATTAGTTGAAAATTTTCATGAAAAGATTTCGGTTTCAAAAAAGTTGAACATTTTCATTAAAAGATTTCGGCTTCAAAAAAGTTGAACATTTTCATGAAAAGATCTCGGCTTCAAAAAAGTTGAACATTTTCATTAAAAGATTTCGGCTTCAAAAAAGTTGAAAATTTTCATGAAGTATTTCGGCTTCAAAAAAATGGAACATTTTCATGAAAAGATTTCGGCTTCAAAAAACTTGAACATTTTCATGAAAAGATTTCGGCTTCAAAAAAGTTGAACATTTTCATGAAAAGATCTCGGCTTCAAAAAAGTTGAACATTTTCATGAAAAGATTTCGGCTTCAAAAAAGTTGAAAATTTTCATGAAAAGATTTTGGTTTCAAAAAAGTTGAAAATTTTCATGAAAAGATTTATGCTTCAAAAAAGATGAAAATTTTCATGAAAAGATATCGGCTTCAAAAAGTTGAAAATTTTCATGAAAAGATTTCGGCTTCAAAAAAGTTGAAGATTTTCATGAAAAGATTTCTGCTTCAAAAAAGTTGAAGATTTTCATGAAAAGATTTCTGCTTCAAAAAAGTTGAAAATTTACATGAAAAGATTTCGACTTCAAAAAAGTCTAAGATTTTCATGAAAAGATTTCGGCTTCAAAAAAGTTGAAAATTTTCATGAAAAGATCTCGGCTTCAAAAAACTCGAACATTTTCATGAAAAGATTTCTGCTTCAAAAAAGTTGAAAATTTACATGAAAAGATTTCGACTTCAAAAAAGTCTAAGATTTTCATGAAAAGATTTCGGCTTCAAAAAAGTTGAAAATTTTCATGAAAAGATCTCGGCTTCAAAAAAGTTGAACATTTTCATGAAAAGATTTCGGCTTTAAAAAAGTTGAAAATTTTCATGAAGTATTTCGACTACCAAAAAGTTGAACATTTTCATGAAAAGATTTATGTTTCAAAAAAGATGAAAATTTTCATGAAAATATTTGGGCTTCAAAAAGTTGAAAATTTTCATGAAAAGATTTAGGTTTCAAAAAAGTTGAAAATTTTCATGAAGTATTTCGGCTTCAAAAAAGTCGAAAATTTTCATGAACTATTTCGGCATCAAAAAAGTTGAAAATTTTAATGAAAAGATTTCGGCTTCAAAAAAGTTGAAAATTTTCATGAAAAGATTTAGACTTCAAAAAAGTTGAATATTTTCTTCAAGTATTTCGGCTTCAAAAAAGTCGAAGATTTTCATGAAAAGATTTCTGCTTCAACAAAGTTGAAAATTTTCATGACAGGATTTTGGCTTCAAAAAAGTTGAAAATTTTCATGAAAAGATTTCGGCTTCAAAAAAGTTGAAAATTTTCATGACAGGATTTTGGCTTTAAAAAAAATAGAAATTTTCATAAAGTATTTCGGCTTCAAAAAGGTTGAAAATTTTCATGAAAAGATTTCGGTTTCAAAAAGTTGAAAATTTTCATGAAAAGATCTCGGCTTCAAAAAAGTTGAAAATTTTCATGAAAAGATTTTGGTTTCAAAAAAGTTGAACATTTTCATGAAAAGATTTATGTTTCAAAAAAGATGAAAATTTTCATGAAAATATTTGGGCTTCAAAAAAGTTGAAAATTTACATGAAAAGATTTAGACTTCAAAAAAGTTGAATATTTTCTTCAAGTATTTCGGCTTCAAAAAAGTCGAAGATTTTCATGAAAAGATTTCTGCTTCAACAAAGTTGAAAATTTTCATGACAGGATTTTGGCTTCAAAAAAGTTGAAAATTTTCATGAAAAGATTTCGGCTTCAAAAAAGTTGAAAATTTTCATTACAGGATTTTGGCTTTAAAAAAAGTAGAAATTTTCATAAAGTATTTCGGCTTCAAAAAGGTTGAAAATTTTCATGAAAAGATTTCGGTTTCAAAAAGTTGAAAATTTTCATGAAAAGATCTCGGCTTCAAAAAAGTTGAAAATTTTCATGAAAAGATTTTGGTTTCAAAAAAGTTGAACATTTTCATGAAAAGATTTCGGCTTCAAAAAAGTTGAAAATTTTCATGAAAAGATTTCGGTTTCAAAAAGTTGAAAATTTTCATGAAAAGATTTCGGCTTCAAAAAAGTTGACCATTTTCATGAAAAGATTTCAGCTTCAAAAAAGTTGAACATTTTCATGAAAAGATTTCGGCTTCAAAAAAGTTGAAAATTTTCATGAAAAGATTTTGGTTTCAAAAAAGTTGAACATTTTCATGAAAAGATTTATGTTTCAAAAAAGATGAAAATTTTCATGAAAATATTTGGGCTTCAAAAAAGTTGAAAATTTTCATGAAAAGATTTAGACTTCAAAAAAGTTGAATATTTTCTTCAAGTATTTCGGCTTCAAAAAAGTCGAAGATTTTCATGAAAAGATTTCTGCTTCAACAAAGTTGAAAATTTTCATGACAGGATTTTGGCTTCAAAAAAGTTGAAAATTTTCATGAAAAGATTTCGGCTTCAAAAAAGTTGAAAATTTTCATGACAGGATTTTGGCTTTAAAAAAAGTAGAAATTTTCATAAAGTATTTCGGCTTCAAAAAGGTTGAAAATTTTCATGAAAAGATTTCGGTTTCAAAAAGTTGAAAATTTTCATGAAAAGATCTCGGCTTCAAAAAAGTTGAAAATTTTCATGAAAAGATTTTGGTTTCAAAAAAGTTGAACATTTTCATGAAAAGATTTCGGCTTCAAAAAAGTTGAAAATTTTCATGAAGTATTTCGGCTTCAAAAAAATGGAAAATTTTCATTAAAGGATTCGGCTTCAAAAAAGTTGACCATTTTCATGAAAAGATTTCAGCTTCAAAAAAGTTGAAAATTTTCATGAAAAGATTTCGGTTTCAAAAAGTTGAAAATTTTCATGAAAAGATTTCGGCTTCAAAAAAGTTGACCATTTTCATGAAAAGATTTCAGCTTCAAAAAAGTTGAACATTTTCATGAAAAGATTTCGGCTTCAAAAAAGAAGAAAATTTTCATGAAGTATTTTGGCTTCAAAAAAATGGAACATTTTCATGAAAAGATTTCGGCTTCAAAAAAGTTGACCATTTTCATGAAAAGATTTCAGCTTCAAAAAAGTTGAAAATTTTCATAAAAAGATTTCGGTTTCAAAAAGTTGAAAATTTTCATGAAAAGATTTCGGCTGCAAAAAAGTTGAAAATTTTCATGAAAAGATTTCAGCTTCAAAAAGGTTGAAAACTTTCATGAACTATTTCGACTTCAAAAAAGTCGAAGATTTTCATGAAAAGATTTCGGCTTCAAAAAAATGGAACATTTTCATGAAAAGATTTCTGCTTCAAAAAAGTTGAACATTTTCATGAAAAGATTTCGGTTTCAAAAAGTTGAAAATTTTCATGAAAAGATTTCGGCTTCAAAAAAGTTGAAAATTTTCATGAAAAGATTTCGGCTTCAAAAAAGTTGACCATTTTCATGAAAAGATTTCAGCTTCAAAAAAGTTGAAAATTTACATGAAAAGATTTTGACTTCAAAAAAGTCTAAGATTTTCATGAAAAGATTTCTGCTTCAAAAAAGTTTAAAATTTTCATGAAAAGATTTTGGTTTCAAAAAAGTTGAACATTTTCATGAAAAGATTTCGGCTTCAAAAAAGATGAAAATTTTCATGAAGTATTTTGGCTTCAAAAAAGTTGAAGATTTTCATGAAAAGATTTCTGCTTCAAAAAAGTTGAAAATTTTCATGACAGGATTTTAGCTTTAAAAAAGGTTAAAATTTTCATGAAGTATTTCGGCTTCAAAAAGGTTGAAAACTTTCATGAACTATTTCGGCTTCAAAAAAATGGAACATTTTCATGAAAAGATTTCTGCTTCAAAAAAGTTGAACATTTTCATGAAAAGATTTCTGCTTCAAAAAAGTTGACCATTTTCATGAAAAGATTTCGGCTTCAAAAAAGTTGAAAATTTTCATGAAAAGATTTCAGCTTCAAAAAAGTTGAAAATTTACATGAAAAGATTTTGACTTCAAAAAAGTCTAAGATTTTCATGAAAAGATTTCTGCTTCAAAAAAGTTGAACATTTTCATGAAAAGATTTCTGCTTCAAAAAAGTTTAAAATTTTCATGAAAAGATTTCTGCTTCAAAAAAGTCTAAGATTTTCATGAAAAGATTTCTGCTTCAAAAAAGTTGAAAATTTACATGAAAAGATTTCGACTTCAAAAAAGTCTAAGCTTTTCATGAAAAGATTTCGGCTTCAAAAAAGTTGAACATTTTCATGAAAAGATTTCTGCTTCAAAAAAGTTGAAAATTTACATGAAAAGATTTCGACTTCAAAAAAGTCTAAGATTTTCATGAAAAGATTTCTGCTTCAAAAAAGTTGAACATTTTCATGAAAAGATTTCGTCTTCAAAAAAGTTGAAAATTTTCATGAAAAGATTTTGGTTTCAAAAAAGTTGAACATTTTCATGAAAAGATTTCGGCTTCAAAAAAGTTCAAAATTTTCATGAAGTATTTCGGCTTCAAAAAAATGGAACATTTTCATGAAAAGATTTCGTCTTCAAAAAAGTTGAAAATTTTCATGAAAAGATTTTGGTTTCAAAAAAGTTGAACATTTTCATGAAAAGATTTCGGCTTCAAAAAAGATGAAAATTTTCATGAAGTATTTTGGCTTCAAAAAAATGGAACATTTTCATGAAAAGATTTCTGCTTCAAAAAAATGGAACATTTTCATGAAAAGATTTCTGCTTCAAAAAAGTTGAACATTTTCATGAAAAGATTTCGGTTTCAAAAAGTTGAAAATTTTCATGAAAAGATTTCGGCTTCAAAAAAGTTGAAAATTTTCATGAAAAGATTTCGGCTTCAAAAAAGTTGACCATTTTCATGAAAAGATTTCAGCTTCAAAAAAGTTGAAAATTTACATGAAAAGATTTTGACTTCAAAAAAGTCTAAGATTTTCATGAAAAGATTTCTGCTTCAAAAAAGTTTAAAATTTTCATGAAAAGATTTTGGTTTCAAAAAAGTTGAACATTTTCATGAAAAGATTTCGGCTTCAAAAAAGATGAAAATTTTCATGAAGTATTTTGGCTTCAAAAAAGTTGAAGATTTTCATGAAAAGATTTCTGCTTCAAAAAAGTTGAAAATTTTCATGACAGGATTTTAGCTTTAAAAAAGGTTAAAATTTTCATGAAGTATTTCGGCTTCAAAAAGGTTGAAAACTTTCATGAACTATTTCGGCTTCAAAAAAATGGAACATTTTCATGAAAAGATTTCTGCTTCAAAAAAGTTGAACATTTTCATGAAAAGATTTCTGCTTCAAAAAAGTTGACCATTTTCATGAAAAGATTTCGGCTTCAAAAAAGTTGAAAATTTTCATGAAAAGATTTCAGCTTCAAAAAAGTTGAAAATTTACATGAAAAGATTTTGACTTCAAAAAAGTCTAAGATTTTCATGAAAAGATTTCTGCTTCAAAAAAGTTTAAAATTTTCATGAAAAGATTTCGGCTTCAAAAAAGTTGACCATTTTCATGAAAAGATTTCGGCTTCAAAAAAGTTGAAAATTTTCATGAAAAGATTTCGGTTTCAAAAAGTTGAAAATTTTCATGAAAAGATTTCGGCTTCAAAAAAGTTGAAAATTTTCATGAAAAGATTTCGGCTTCAAAAAAGTTGACCATTTTCATGAAAAGATTTCAGCTTCAAAAAAGTTGAAAATTTACATGAAAAGATTTCGACTTCAAAAAAGTCTAAGCTTTTCATGAAAAGATTTCGGCTTCAAAAAAGTTCAACATTTTCATGAAGTATTTCGGCTGCAAAAAAGTCGAAGATTTTCATGAAAAGATTTCTGCTTCAAAAAAGTTGAACATTTTCATGAAAAGATTTCTGCTTCAAAAAAGTTTAAAATTTTCATGAAAAGATTTCTGCTTCAAAAAAGTCTAAGATTTTCATGAAAAGATTTCTGCTTCAAAAAAGTTGAACATTTTCATGAAAAGATTTCTGCTTCAAAAAAGTTTAAAATTTTCATGAAAAGATTTCTGCTTCAAAAAAGTCTAAGATTTTCATGAAAAGATTTCTGCTTCAAAAAAGTTGAAAATTTACATGAAAAGATTTCGACTTCAAAAAAGTCTAAGCTTTTCATGAAAAGATTTCGGCTTCAAAAAAGTTGAACATTTTCATGAAAAGATTTCTGCTTCAAAAAAGTTGAAAATTTACATGAAAAGATTTCGACTTCAAAAAAGTCTAAGATTTTCATGAAAAGATTTCTGCTTCAAAAAAGTTGAACATTTTCATGAAAAGATTTCGTCTTCAAAAAAGTTGAAAATTTTCATGAAAAGATTTTGGTTTCAAAAAAGTTGAACATTTTCATGAAAAGATTTCGGCTTCAAAAAAGTTCAAAATTTTCATGAAGTATTTCGGCTTCAAAAAAATGGAACATTTTCATGAAAAGATTTCGGCTTCAAAAAAGTTGACCATTTTCATGAAAAGATTTCGGCTTCAAAAAAGTTGAAAATTTTCATGAAAAGATTTCGGTTTCAAAAAGTTGAAAATTTTCATGAAAACATTTCGGCTTCAAAAAAGTTGAAAATTTTCATAAAAATATTTTGGTTTCAAAAAGTTGAAAATTTTCATGAAAAGATTTCAGCTTCAAAAAGGTTGAAAACTTTCATGAACTATTTCGACTTCAAAAAAGTCGAAGATTTTCATGAAAAGATTTCGGCTTCAAAAAAGTTGAACATTTTCATGAAAAGATTTCTGCTTCAAAAAAGTTGAAAATTTACATGAAAAGATTTCGACTTCAAAAAAGTCTAAGCTTTTCATGAAAAGATTTCGGCTTCAAAAAAGTTGAACATTTTCATGAAAAGATTTCTGCTTCAAAAAAGTTGAAAATTTACATGAAAAGATTTCGACTTCAAAAAAGTTGAACATTTTCATGAAAAGATTTCGGCTTCAAAAAAGTTCAAAATTTTCATGAAGTATTTCGGCTTCAAAAAAATGGAACATTTTCATGAAAAGATTTCGGCTTCAAAAAAGTTGACCATTTTCATGAAAAGATTTCGGCTTCAAAAAAGTTGAAAATTTTCATGAAAAGATTTTGGTTTCAAAAAGTTGAAAATTTTCATGAAAAGATTTCAGCTTCAAAAAGGTTGAAAACTTTCATGAACTATTTCGACTTCAAAAAAGTCGAAGATTTTCATGAAAAGATTTCGGCTTCAAAAAAGTTGAACATTTTCATGAAGTATTTCGGCTGCAAAAAAGTCGAAGATTTTCATGAAAAGATTTCTGCTTCAAAAAAGTTGAACATTTTCATGAAAAGATTTCTGCTTCAAAAAAGTTTAATATTGTCATGAAAAGATTTCTGCTTCAAAAAAGTCTAAGATTTTCATGAAAAGATTTCTGCTTCAAAAAAGTTGAAAATTTTCCTGAAAAGATTTCGGCTTCAAAAAGTTGAAAATTTACATTAGAAGATTTCGGCTTCAAAAAAGTCAAAAACTTTCATGAAGTATTTCGACTTCAAAAAAGTCGAAGTATTTCATGAAAAGATTTCTGCTCCAAAAAAGTTGAAAATTTTCATGAAAAGATTTCGGCTTCAAAAAAGTTGAAAATTTACATGAAAAGATTTCGGCTTCAAAAAAGTTGAACATTTTCATGAAAAGATTTCGGCTTCAAAAAAGTTTTAAATTTACATGAAAAGATTTCGACTTCAAAAAAGTTGAAAATTTTCATGAAGTATTTCGGCATCAAAAAAATGGAACATTTTCATGAAAAGATTTCGGCTTCAAAAAAGTTGAACATTTTCATGAAAAGATTTCTGCATCAAAAAAGTTGAAAATTTACATGAAAAGATTTCGACTTCAAAAAAGTCTAAGATTTTCATGAAAAGATTTCTGCTTCATAAAAGTTGAAAATTTTCATGAAAAGATTTCTGCTTCAAAAAAGTTGAAAATTTTCATGACAGGATTTTGGCTTTAAAAAAAGAAGAAGTTTTCATAAAGTATTTCTGCTTCAAAAAAGTTGAAAATTTTCAGGAAAAGATTTTGGTTTCAAAAAGTTGAACATTTTCATGAAAAGATTTCTGCTTCAAAAAAGTTGAACATTTTCATGAAAAGATTTTGGTTTCAAAAAGTTGAAAATTTTCATGAAAAGATTTCGGCTTCAAAAAAGTTGAACATTTTCATGAAAAGATTTCGGCTTCAAAAAAGTTGAAAATTTTCATGAAGTATTTCGGCTTCAAAAAAATTTAACATTTTCATGAAAAGATTTCGACTTCAAAAAAGTTGAACATTTTCATGAAAAGATTTCGGCTTCAAAAAAGTTGAAAATTTTCATGAAGTATTTCGGCTTCAAAAACATGTAACATTTTCATGAAAAGATTTCGGCTTCAAAAAAGTAAAACATTTTCATGAAAAGATTTCTGCTTCAAAAAAGTTGAAAATTTTCATGAAAAGATTTCAGCTTCAAAAAAGTTGAACATTTTCATGAAAAGATTTCGGCTTCAAAAAAGATGAAAATTTTCATGAAGTATTTTGGCTTCAAAAAAATGGAACATTTTCATGAAAAGATTTCGGCTTCAAAAAAGTTGACCATTTTCATGAAAAGATTTCAGCTTCAAAAAAGTTGAAAATTTTCATAAAAAGATTTCGGTTTCAAAAAGTTGAAAATTTTCATGAAAAGATTTCTGCTTCAAAAAAGTTGAACATTTTCATGAAAAGATTTCTGCTTCAAAAAAGTTGAAAATTTACATGAAAAGATTTCGACTTCAAAAAAGTCTAAGATTTTCATGAAAAGATTTCTGCTTCAAAAAAGTTGAAAATTTTCATGAAAAGATTTCGGCTTCAAAAAAGTTGACCATTTTCATGAAAAGATTTCGGCTTCAAAAAAGTTGAAAATTTTCATGAAAAGATTTCGGTTTCAAAAAGTTGAAAATTTTCATGAAAAGATTTCGGCTTCAAAAACATGTAACATTTTCATGAAAAGATTTCGGCTTCAAAAAAGTAAAACATTTTCATGAAAAGATTTCTGCTTCAAAAAAGTTGAAAATTTTCATGAAAAGATTTCGGCTTCAAAAAAGTTGAACATTTTCATGAAAAGATTTCGGCTTCAAAAAAGATGAAAATTTTCATGAAGTATTTTGGCTTCAAAAAAATGGAACATTTTCATGAAAAGATTTCGGCTTCAAAAAAGTTGACCATTTTCATGAAAAGATTTCAGCTTCAAAAAAGTTGAAAATTTTCATAAAAAGATTTCGGTTTCAAAAAGTTGAAAATTTTCATGAAAAGATTTCTGCTTCAAAAAAGTTGAACATTTTCATGAAAAGATTTCTGCTTCAAAAAAGTTGAAAATTTACATGAAAAGATTTCGACTTCAAAAAAGTCTAAGATTTTCATGAAAAGATTTCTGCTTCAAAAAAGTTGAAAATTTTCATGAAAAGATTTCGGCTTCAAAAAAGTTGACCATTTTCATGAAAAGATTTCGGCTTCAAAAAAGTTGAAAATTTTCATGAAAAGATTTCGGTTTCAAAAAGTTGAAAATTTTCATGAAAAGATTTCGGCTTCAAAAAAGTTGAAAATTTTCATGAAAAGATTTCGGCTTCAAAAAAGTTGACCATTTTCATGAAAAGATTTCAGCTTCAAAAAAGTTGAAAATTTACATGAAAAGATTTTGACTTCAAAATAGTCTAAGATTTTCATGAAAAGATTTCTGCTTCAAAAAAGTTTAAAATTTTCATGAAAAGATTTTGGTTTCAAAAAAGTTGAACATTTTCATGAAAAGATTTCGGCTTCAAAAAAGATGAAAATTTTCATGAAGTATTTTGGCTTCAAAAAAGTTGAACATTTTCATGAAAAGATTTCGGCTTCAAAAAAGTTGACCATTTTCATGAAAAGATTTCAGCTTCAAAAAAGTTGAAAATTTTCATGAAAAGATTTCGGTTTCAAAAAGTTGAAAATTTTCATGAAAAGATTTCGGCTGCAAAAAAGTTGAAAATTTTCATGAAAAGATTTCAGCTTCAAAAAGGTTGAAAACTTCCATGAACTATTTCGACTTCAAAAAAGTCGAAGATTTTCATGAAAAGATTTCGGCTTCAAAAAAGTTGAACATTTTCATGAAAAGATTTCGGCTTCAAAAAATTTTAAAATTTTCATGAAAAGATTTCGGCTTCAAAAAAGTTTAAAATTTTCATGAAAAGATTTCGGCTTCAAAAAAGTTGAACATTATCATGAAGTATTTCGGCTTCAAAAAAGTTGAAAATTTTCATGAAAAGATTTCTACTTCAAAAAGTTGAAAATTTTCATGAAAAGATTTCGGCTTCAAAAAAGTTGAAGATTTTCATGAAAAGATTTCTGCTTCAAAAAAGTTGAAAATTTTCATGACAGGATTTTAGCTTTAAAAAAGGTTAAAATTTTCATGAAGTATTTCGGCTTCAAAAAGGTTGAAAACTTTCATGAACTATTTCGGCTTCAAAAAAATGGAACATTTTCATGAAAAGATTTCTGCTTCAAAAAAGTTGAACATTTTCATGAAAAGATTTCTGCTTCAAAAAAGTTGACCATTTTCATGAAAAGATTTCGGCTTCAAAAAAGTTGAAAATTTTCATGAAAAGATTTCAGCTTCAAAAAAGTTGAAAATTTACATGAAAAGATTTTGACTTCAAAAAAGTCTAAGATTTTCATGAAAAGATTTCTGCTTCAAAAAAGTTTGAAATTTTCATGAAAAGATTTCGGCTTCAAAAAAGTTGACCATTTTCATGAAAAGATTTCGGCTTCAAAAAAGTTGAAAATTTTCATGAAAAGATTTCGGTTTCAAAAAGTTGAAAATTTTCATGAAAAGATTTCGGCTTCAAAAAAGTTGAAAATTTTCATGAAAAGATTTCGGCTTCAAAAAAGTTGACCATTTTCATGAAAAGATTTCAGCTTCAAAAAAGTTGAAAATTTACATGAAAAGATTTCAACTTCAAAAAAGTCTAAGCTTTTCATGAAAAGATTTCGGCTTCAAAAAAGTTGAACATTTTCATGAAGTATTTCGGCTGCAAAAAAGTCGAAGATTTTCATGAAAAGATTTCTGCTTCAAAAAAGTTGAACATTTTCATGAAAAGATTTCTGCTTCAAAAAAGTTTAAAATTTTCATGAAAAGATTTCTGCTTCAAAAAAGTCTAAGATTTTCATGAAAAGATTTCTGCTTCAAAAAAGTTGAAAATTTACATGAAAAGATTTCGACTTCAAAAAAGTCTAAGCTTTTCATGAAAAGATTTCGGCTTCAAAAAAGTTGAACATTTTCATGAAAAGATTTCTGCTTCAAAAAAGTTGAAAATTTACATGAAAAGATTTCGACTTCAAAAAAGTCTAAGATTTTCATGAAAAGATTTCTGCTTCAAAAAAGTTGAACATTTTCATGAAAAGATTTCGTCTTCAAAAAAGTTGAAAATTTTCATGAAAAGATTTTGGTTTCAAAAAAGTTGAACATTTTCATGAAAAGATTTCGGCTTCAAAAAAGTTCAAAATTTTCATGAAGTATTTCGGCTTCAAAAAAATGGAACATTTTCATGAAAAGATTTCGTCTTCAAAAAAGTTGAAAATTTTCATGAAAAGATTTTGGTTTCAAAAAAGTTGAACATTTTCATGAAAAGATTTCGGCTTCAAAAAAGTTCAAAATTTTCATGAAGTATTTCGGCTTCAAAAAAATGGAACATTTTCATGAAAAGATTTCGGCTTCAAAAAAGTTGACCATTTTCATGAAAAGATTTCGGCTTCAAAAAAGTTGAAAATTTTCATGAAAAGATTTCGGTTTCAAAAAGTTGAAAATTTTCATGAAAAGATTTCGGCTTCAAAAAAGTTGAAAATTTTCATGAAAAGATTTCGGCTTCAAAAAAGTTGACCATTTTCATGAAAAGATTTCAGCTTCAAAAAAGTTGAAAATTTACATGAAAAGATTTTGACTTCAAAAAAGTCTAAGATTTTCATGAAAAGATTTCTGCTTCAAAAAAGTTTAAAATTTTCATGAAAAGATTTTGGTTTCAAAAAAGTTGAACATTTTCATGAAAAGATTTCGGCTTCAAAAAAGATGAAAATTTTCATGAAGTATTTTGGCTTCAAAAAAGTTGAACATTTTCATGAAAAGATTTCGGCTTCAAAAAAGTTGACCATTTTCATGAAAAGATTTCAGCTTCAAAAAAGTTGAAAATTTTCATGAAAAGATTTCGGTTTCAAAAAGTTGAAAATTTTCATGAAAAGATTTCGGCTGCAAAAAAGTTGAAAATTTTCATGAAAAGATTTCAGCTTCAAAAAGGTTGAAAACTTCCATGAACTATTTCGACTTCAAAAAAGTCGAAGATTTTCATGAAAAGATTTCGGCTTCAAAAAAGTTGAACATTTTCATGAAAAGATTTCGGCTTCAAAAAATTTTAAAATTTTCATGAAAAGATTTCGGCTTCAAAAAAGTTTAAAATTTTCATGAAAAGATTTCGGCTTCAAAAAAGTTGAACATTATCATGAAGTATTTCGGCTTCAAAAAAGTTGAAAATTTTCATGAAAAGATTTCTACTTCAAAAAGTTGAAAATTTTCATGAAAAGATTTCGGCTTCAAAAAAGTTGAAGATTTTCATGAAAAGATTTCTGCTTCAAAAAAGTTGAAAATTTTCATGACAGGATTTTAGCTTTAAAAAAGGTTAAAATTTTCATGAAGTATTTCGGCTTCAAAAAGGTTGAAAACTTTCATGAACTATTTCGGCTTCAAAAAAATGGAACATTTTCATGAAAAGATTTCTGCTTCAAAAAAGTTGAACATTTTCATGAAAAGATTTCTGCTTCAAAAAAGTTGACCATTTTCATGAAAAGATTTCGGCTTCAAAAAAGTTGAAAATTTTCATGAAAAGATTTCAGCTTCAAAAAAGTTGAAAATTTACATGAAAAGATTTTGACTTCAAAAAAGTCTAAGATTTTCATGAAAAGATTTCTGCTTCAAAAAAGTTTGAAATTTTCATGAAAAGATTTCGGCTTCAAAAAAGTTGACCATTTTCATGAAAAGATTTCGGCTTCAAAAAAGTTGAAAATTTTCATGAAAAGATTTCGGTTTCAAAAAGTTGAAAATTTTCATGAAAAGATTTCGGCTTCAAAAAAGTTGAAAATTTTCATGAAAAGATTTCGGCTTCAAAAAAGTTGACCATTTTCATGAAAAGATTTCAGCTTCAAAAAAGTTGAAAATTTACATGAAAAGATTTCGACTTCAAAAAAGTCTAAGCTTTTCATGAAAAGATTTCGGCTTCAAAAAAGTTGAACATTTTCATGAAGTATTTCGGCTGCAAAAAAGTCGAAGATTTTCATGAAAAGATTTCTGCTTCAAAAAAGTTGAACATTTTCATGAAAAGATTTCTGCTTCAAAAAAGTTTAAAATTTTCATGAAAAGATTTCTGCTTCAAAAAAGTCTAAGATTTTCATGAAAAGATTTCTGCTTCAAAAAAGTTGAAAATTTACATGAAAAGATTTCGACTTCAAAAAAGTCTAAGCTTTTCATGAAAAGATTTCGGCTTCAAAAAAGTTGAACATTTTCATGAAAAGATTTCTGCTTCAAAAAAGTTGAAAATTTACATGAAAAGATTTCGACTTCAAAAAAGTCTAAGATTTTCATGAAAAGATTTCTGCTTCAAAAAAGTTGAACATTTTCATGAAAAGATTTCGTCTTCAAAAAAGTTGAAAATTTTCATGAAAAGATTTTGGTTTCAAAAAAGTTGAACATTTTCATGAAAAGATTTCGGCTTCAAAAAAGTTCAAAATTTTCATGAAGTATTTCGGCTTCAAAAAAATGGAACATTTTCATGAAAAGATTTCGTCTTCAAAAAAGTTGAAAATTTTCATGAAAAGATTTTGGTTTCAAAAAAGTTGAACATTTTCATGAAAAGATTTCGGCTTCAAAAAAGTTCAAAATTTTCATGAAGTATTTCGGCTTCAAAAAAATGGAACATTTTCATGAAAAGATTTCGGCTTCAAAAAAGTTGACCATTTTCATGAAAGGTTTCGGCTTCAAAAAAGTTGAAAATTTTCATGAAAAGATTTCGGTTTCAAAAAGTTGAAAATTTTCATGAAAACATTTCGGCTTCAAAAAAGTTGAAAATTTTCATAAAAAGATTTTGGTTTCAAAAAGTTGAAAATTTTCATGAAAAGATTTCAGCTTCAAAAAGGTTGAAAACTTTCATGAACTATTTCGACTTCAAAAAAGTCGAAGATTTTCATGAAAAGATTTCGGCTTCAAAAAAGTTGAACATTTTCATGAAAAGATTTCTGCTTCAAAAAAGTTGAAAATTTACATGAAAAGATTTCGACTTCAAAAAAGTCTAAGATTTTCATGAAAAGATTTCTGCTTCAAAAAAGTTGAAAATTTTCATGAAAAGATTTCGGCTTCAAAAAAGTTGACCATTTTCATGAAAAGATTTCGGCTTCAAAAAAATGGAACATTTTCATGAAAAGATTTCTGCTTCAAAAAAGTTGAACATTTTCATGAAAAGATTTCTGCTTCAAAAAAGTTGAAAATTTACATGAAAAGATTTCGACTTCAAAAAAGTCTAAGATTTTCATGAAAAGATTTCTGCTTCAAAAAAGTTGAAAATTTTCATGAAAAGATTTCGGCTTCAAAAAAGTTGACCATTTTCATGAAAAGATTTCGGCTTCAAAAAAGTTGAAAATTTTCATGAAAAGATTTCGGTTTCAAAAAGTTGAAAATTTTCATGAAAAGATTTCGGCTTCAAAAAAGTTGAAAATTTTCATGAAAAGATTTCGGCTTCAAAAAAGTTGACCATTTTCATGAAAAGATTTCAGCTTCAAAAAAGTTGAAAATTTACATGAAAAGATTTTGACTTCAAAAAAGTCTAAGATTTTCATGAAAAGATTTCTGCTTCAAAAAAGTTTAAAATTTTCATGAAAAGATTTTGGTTTCAAAAAAGTTGAACATTTTCATGAAAAGATTTCGGCTTCAAAAAAGATGAAAATTTTCATGAAGTATTTTGGCTTCAAAAAAATGGAACATTTTCATGAAAAGATTTCGGCTTCAAAAAAGTTGACCATTTTCATGAAAAGATTTCAGCTTCAAAAAAGTTGAAAATTTTCATGAAAAGATTTCGGTTTCAAAAAGTTGAAAATTTTCATGAAAAGATTTCGGCTGCAAAAAAGTTGAAAATTTTCATGAAAAGATTTCAGCTTCAAAAAGGTTGAAAACTTCCATGAACTATTTCGACTTCAAAAAAGTCGAAGATTTTCATGAAAAGATTTCGGCTTCAAAAAAGTTTAAAATTTTCATGAAAAGATTTCGGCTTCAAAAAAGTTGAACATTATCATGAAAAGATTTCGTCTTCAAAAAAGTTGAAAATTTTCATGAAAAGATTTTGGTTTCAAAAAAGTTGAACATTTTCATGAAAAGATTTCGGCTTCAAAAAAGTTCAAAATTTTCATGAAGTATTTCGGCTTCAAAAAAATGGAACATTTTCATGAAAAGATTTCGTCTTCAAAAAAGTTGAAAATTTTCATGAAAAGATTTTGGTTTCAAAAAAGTTGAACATTTTCATGAAAAGATTTCGGCTTCAAAAAAGTTCAAAATTTTCATGAAGTATTTCGGCTTCAAAAAAATGGAACATTTTCATGAAAAGATTTCGGCTTCAAAAAAGTTGACCATTTTCATGAAAAGATTTCGGCTTCAAAAAAGTTGAAAATTTTCATGAAAAGATTTCGGTTTCAAAAAGTTGAAAATTTTCATGAAAAGATTTCGGCTTCAAAAAAGTTGAAAATTTTCATGAAAAGATTTCGGCTTCAAAAAAGTTGACCATTTTCATGAAAAGATTTCAGCTTCAAAAAAGTTGAAAATTTACATGAAAAGATTTTGACTTCAAAAAAGTCTAAGATTTTCATGAAAAGATTTCTGCTTCAAAAAAGTTTAAAATTTTCATGAAAAGATTTTGGTTTCAAAAAAGTTGAACATTTTCATGAAAAGATTTCGGCTTCAAAAAAGATGAAAATTTTCATGAAGTATTTTGGCTTCAAAAAAGTTGAAAATTTTCATGAAAAGATTTCGGCTTCAAAAAAGTTGACCATTTTCATGAAAAGATTTCAGCTTCAAAAAAGTTGAAAATTTTCATGAAAAGATTTCGGTTTCAAAAAGTTGAAAATTTTCATGAAAAGATTTCGGCTGCAAAAAAGTTGAAAATTTTCATGAAAAGATTTCAGCTTCAAAAAGGTTGAAAACTTCCATGAACTATTTCGACTTCAAAAAAGTCGAAGATTTTCATGAAAAGATTTCGGCTTCAAAAAAGTTGAACATTTTCATGAAAAGATTTCGGCTTCAAAAAATTTTAAAATTTTCATGAAAAGATTTCGGCTTCAAAAAAGTTTAAAATTTTCATGAAAAGATTTCGGCTTCAAAAAAGTTGAACATTATCATGACGTATTTCGGCTTCAAAAAAGTTGAAAATTTTCATGAAAAGATTTCGGCTTCAAAAAGTTGAAAATTTTCATGAAAAGATTTCGGCTTCAAAAAAGTTGAAGATTTTCATGAAAAGATTTCTGCTTCAAAAAAGTTGAAAATTTTCATGACAGGATTTTAGCTTTAAAAAAGGTTAAAATTTTCATGAAGTATTTCGGCTTCAAAAAGGTTGAAAACTTTCATGAACTATTTCGGCTTCAAAAAAATGGAACATTTTCATGAAAAGATTTCTGCTTCAAAAAAGTTGAACATTTTCATGAAAAGATTTCTGCTTCAAAAAAGTTGACCATTTTCATGAAAAGATTTCGGCTTCAAAAAAGTTGAAAATTTTCATGAAAAGATTTCAGCTTCAAAAAAGTTGAAAATTTACATGAAAAGATTTTGACTTCAAAAAAGTCTAAGATTTTCATGAAAAGATTTCTGCTTCAAAAAAGTTTGAAATTTTCATGAAAAGATTTCGGCTTCAAAAAAGTTGACCATTTTCATGAAAAGATTTCGGCTTCAAAAAAGTTGAAAATTTTCATGAAAAGATTTCGGTTTCAAAAAGTTGAAAATTTTCATGAAAAGATTTCGGCTTCAAAAAAGTTGAAAATTTTCATGAAAAGATTTCGGCTTCAAAAAAGTTGACCATTTTCATGAAAAGATTTCAGCTTCAAAAAAGTTGAAAATTTACATGAAAAGATTTCGACTTCAAAAAAGTCTAAGCTTTTCATGAAAAGATTTCGGCTTCAAAAAAGTTGAACATTTTCATGAAGTATTTCGGCTGCAAAAAAGTCGAAGATTTTCATGAAAAGATTTCTGCTTCAAAAAAGTTGAACATTTTCATGAAAAGATTTCTGCTTCAAAAAAGTTTAAAATTTTCATGAAAAGATTTCTGCTTCAAAAAAGTCTAAGATTTTCATGAAAAGATTTCTGCTTCAAAAAAGTTGAAAATTTACATGAAAAGATTTCGACTTCAAAAAAGTCTAAGCTTTTCATGAAAAGATTTCGGCTTCAAAAAAGTTGAACATTTTCATGAAAAGATTTCTGCTTCAAAAAAGTTGAAAATTTACATGAAAAGATTTCGACTTCAAAAAAGTCTAAGATTTTCATGAAAAGATTTCTGCTTCAAAAAAGTTGAACATTTTCATGAAAAGATTTCGTCTTCAAAAAAGTTGAAAATTTTCATGAAAAGATTTTGGTTTCAAAAAAGTTGAACATTTTCATGAAAAGATTTCGGCTTCAAAAAAGTTCAAAATTTTCATGAAGTATTTCGGCTTCAAAAAAATGGAACATTTTCATGAAAAGATTTCGTCTTCAAAAAAGTTGAAAATTTTCATGAAAAGATTTTGGTTTCAAAAAAGTTGAACATTTTCATGAAAAGATTTCGGCTTCAAAAAAGTTCAAAATTTTCATGAAGTATTTCGGCTTCAAAAAAATGGAACATTTTCATGAAAAGATTTCGGCTTCAAAAAAGTTGACCATTTTCATGAAAAGATTTCGGCTTCAAAAAAGTTGAAAATTTTCATGAAAAGATTTCGGTTTCAAAAAGTTGAAAATTTTCATGAAAACATTTCGGCTTCAAAAAAGTTGAAAATTTTCATAAAAAGATTTTGGTTTCAAAAAGTTGAAAATTTTCATGAAAAGATTTCAGCTTCAAAAAGGTTGAAAACTTTCATGAACTATTTCGACTTCAAAAAAGTCGAAGATTTTCATGAAAAGATTTCGGCTTCAAAAAAGTTGAACATTTTCATGAAAAGATTTCTGCTTCAAAAAAGTTGAAAATTTACATGAAAAGATTTCGACTTCAAAAAAGTCTAAGATTTTCATGAAAAGATTTCTGCTTCAAAAAAGTTGAAAATTTTCATGAAAAGATTTCGGCTTCAAAAAAGTTGACCATTTTCATGAAAAGATTTCGGCTTCAAAAAAATGGAACATTTTCATGAAAAGATTTCTGCTTCAAAAAAGTTGAACATTTTCATGAAAAGATTTCTGCTTCAAAAAAGTTGAAAATTTACATGAAAAGATTTCGACTTCAAAAAAGTCTAAGATTTTCATGAAAAGATTTCTGCTTCAAAAAAGTTGAAAATTTTCATGAAAAGATTTCGGCTTCAAAAAAGTTGACCATTTTCATGAAAAGATTTCGGCTTCAAAAAAGTTGAAAATTTTCATGAAAAGATTTCGGTTTCAAAAAGTTGAAAATTTTCATGAAAAGATTTCGGCTGCAAAAAAGTTGAAAATTTTCATGAAAAGATTTCAGCTTCAAAAAGGTTGAAAACTTCCATGAACTATTTCGACTTCAAAAAAGTCGAAGATTTTCATGAAAAGATTTCGGCTTCAAAAAAGTTTAAAATTTTCATGAAAAGATTTCGGCTTCAAAAAAGTTGAACATTATCATGAAGTATTTCGACTTCAAAAAAGTTGAAAATTTTCATGAAAAGATTTCTACTTCAAAAAGTTGAAAATTTTCATGAAAAGATTTCGGCTTCAAAAAAGTTGAAGATTTTCATGAAAAGATTTCGACATCAAAAAAGTCTAAGATTTTCATGAAAAGATTTCTGCTTCAAAAAAGTTGAAAATTTTCATGAAAAGATTTTGGTTTCAAAAAGTTGAACATTTTCATGAAAAGATTTCGGTTTCAAAAAGTTGAAAATTTTCATGAAAAGATTTCGGCTTCAAAAAAGTTGAAAATTTTCATGAAAAGATTTCGGCTTCAAAAAAGTTGACCATTTTCATGAAAAGATTTCAGCTTCAAAAAAGTTGAAAATTTACATGAAAAGATTTTGACTTCAAAAAAGTCTAAGATTTTCATGAAAAGATTTCTGCTTCAAAAAAGTTTAAAATTTTCATGAAAAGATTTTGGTTTCAAAAAAGTTGAACATTTTCATGAAAAGATTTCGGCTTCAAAAAAGATGAAAATTTTCATGAAGTATTTTGGCTTCAAAAAAATGGAACATTTTCATGAAAAGATTTCGGCTTCAAAAAAGTTGACCATTTTCATGAAAAGATTTCAGCTTCAAAAAAGTTGAAAATTTTCATGAAAAGATTTCGGTTTCAAAAAGTTGAAAATTTTCATGAAAAGATTTCGGCTGCAAAAAAGTTGAAAATTTTCATGAAAAGATTTCAGCTTCAAAAAGGTTGAAAACTTCCATGAACTATTTCGACTTCAAAAAAGTCGAAGATTTTCATGAAAAGATTTCGGCTTCAAAAAAGTTTAAAATTTTCATGAAAAGATTTCGGCTTCAAAAAAGTTGAACATTATCATGAAGTATTTCGACTTCAAAAAAGTTGAAAATTTTCATGAAAAGATTTCTACTTCAAAAAGTTGAAAATTTTCATGAAAAGATTTCGGCTTCAAAAAAGTTGAAGATTTTCATGAAAAGATTTCTGCTTCAAAAAAGTTGAAAATTTTCATGACAGGATTTTAGCTTTAAAAAAGGTTAAAATTTTCATGAAGTATTTCGGCTTCAAAAAGGTTGAAAACTTTCATGAACTATTTCGGCTTCAAAAAAATGGAACATTTTCATGAAAAGATTTCGGCTGCAAAAAAGTTGAAAATTTTCATGAAAAGATTTCAGCTTCAAAAAGGTTGAAAACTTCCATGAACTATTTCGACTTCAAAAAAGTCGAAGATTTTCATGAAAAGATTTCGGCTTCAAAAAAGTTGAACATTTTCATGAAAAGATTTCGGCTTCAAAAAATTTTAAAATTTTCATGAAAAGATTTCGGCTTCAAAAAAGTTTAAAATTTTCATGAAAAGATTTCGGCTTCAAAAAAGTTGAACATTATCATGAAGTATTTCGGCTTCAAAAAAGTTGAAAATTTTCATGAAAAGATTTCGGCTTCAAAAAGTTGAAAATTTTCATGAAAAGATTTCGGCTTCAAAAAAGTTGAAGATTTTCATGAAAAGATTTCTGCTTCAAAAAAGTTGAAAATTTTCATGACAGGATTTTAGCTTTAAAAAAGGTTAAAATTTTCATGAAGTATTTCGGCTTCAAAAAGGTTGAAAACTTTCATGAACTATTTCGGCTTCAAAAAAATGGAACATTTTCATGAAAAGATTTCTGCTTCAAAAAAGTTGAACATTTTCATGAAAAGATTTCTGCTTCAAAAAAGTTGACCATTTTCATGAAAAGATTTCGGCTTCAAAAAAGTTGAAAATTTTCATGAAAAGATTTCAGCTTCAAAAAAGTTGAAAATTTACATGAAAAGATTTTGACTTCAAAAAAGTCTAAGATTTTCATGAAAAGATTTCTGCTTCAAAAAAGTTTGAAATTTTCATGAAAAGATTTCGGCTTCAAAAAAGTTGACCATTTTCATGAAAAGATTTCGGCTTCAAAAAAGTTGAAAATTTTCATGAAAAGATTTCGGTTTCAAAAAGTTGAAAATTTTCATGAAAAGATTTCGGCTTCAAAAAAGTTGAAAATTTTCATGAAAAGATTTCGGCTTCAAAAAAGTTGACCATTTTCATGAAAAGATTTCAGCTTCAAAAAAGTTGAAAATTTACATGAAAAGATTTCGACTTCAAAAAAGTCTAAGCTTTTCATGAAAAGATTTCGGCTTCAAAAAAGTTGAACATTTTCATGAAGTATTTCGGCTGCAAAAAAGTCGAAGATTTTCATGAAAAGATTTCTGCTTCAAAAAAGTTGAACATTTTCATGAAAAGATTTCTGCTTCAAAAAAGTTTAAAATTTTCATGAAAAGATTTCTGCTTCAAAAAAGTCTAAGATTTTCATGAAAAGATTTCTGCTTCAAAAAAGTTGAAAATTTACATGAAAAGATTTCGACTTCAAAAAAGTCTAAGCTTTTCATGAAAAGATTTCGGCTTCAAAAAAGTTGAACATTTTCATGAAAAGATTTCTGCTTCAAAAAAGTTGAAAATTTACATGAAAAGATTTCGACTTCAAAAAAGTCTAAGATTTTCATGAAAAGATTTCTGCTTCAAAAAAGTTGAACATTTTCATGAAAAGATTTCGTCTTCAAAAAAGTTGAAAATTTTCATGAAAAGATTTTGGTTTCAAAAAAGTTGAACATTTTCATGAAAAGATTTCGGCTTCAAAAAAGTTCAAAATTTTCATGAAGTATTTCGGCTTCAAAAAAATGGAACATTTTCATGAAAAGATTTCGTCTTCAAAAAAGTTGAAAATTTTCATGAAAAGATTTTGGTTTCAAAAAAGTTGAACATTTTCATGAAAAGATTTCGGCTTCAAAAAAGTTCAAAATTTTCATGAAGTATTTCGGCTTCAAAAAAATGGAACATTTTCATGAAAAGATTTCGGCTTCAAAAAAGTTGACCATTTTCATGAAAAGATTTCGGCTTCAAAAAAGTTGAAAATTTTCATGAAAAGATTTCGGTTTCAAAAAGTTGAAAATTTTCATGAAAACATTTCGGCTTCAAAAAAGTTTAAAATTTTCATAAAAAGATTTTGGTTTCAAAAAGTTGAAAATTTTCATGAAAAGATTTCAGCTTCAAAAAGGTTGAAAACTTTCATGAACTATTTCGACTTCAAAAAAGTCGAAGATTTTCATGAAAAGATTTCGGCTTCAAAAAAGTTGAACATTTTCATGAAAAGATTTCTGCTTCAAAAAAGTTGAAAATTTACATGAAAAGATTTCGACTTCAAAAAAGTCTAAGATTTTCATGAAAAGATTTCTGCTTCAAAAAAGTTGAAAATTTTCATGAAAAGATTTCGGCTTCAAAAAAGTTGACCATTTTCATGAAAAGATTTCGGCTTCAAAAAAATGGAACATTTTCATGAAAAGATTTCTGCTTCAAAAAAGTTGAACATTTTCATGAAAAGATTTCTGCTTCAAAAAAGTTGAAAATTTACATGAAAAGATTTCGACTTCAAAAAAGTCTAAGATTTTCATGAAAAGATTTCTGCTTCAAAAAAGTTGAAAATTTTCATGAAAAGATTTCGGCTTCAAAAAAGTTGACCATTTTCATGAAAAGATTTCGGCTTCAAAAAAGTTGAAAATTTTCATGAAAAGATTTCGGTTTCAAAAAGTTGAAAATTTTCATGAAAAGATTTCGGCTTCAAAAAAGTTGAAAATTTTCATGAAAAGATTTCGGCTTCAAAAAAGTTGACCATTTTCATGAAAAGATTTCAGCTTCAAAAAAGTTGAAAATTTACATGAAAAGATTTTGACTTCAAAAAAGTCTAAGATTTTCATGAAAAGATTTCTGCTTCAAAAAAGTTTAAAATTTTCATGAAAAGATTTTGGTTTCAAAAAAGTTGAACATTTTCATGAAAAGATTTCGGCTTCAAAAAAGATGAAAATTTTCATGAAGTATTTTGGCTTCAAAAAAATGGAACATTTTCATGAAAAGATTTCGGCTTCAAAAAAGTTGACCATTTTCATGAAAAGATTTCAGCTTCAAAAAAGTTGAAAATTTTCATGAAAAGATTTCGGTTTCAAAAAGTTGAAAATTTTCATGAAAAGATTTCGGCTGCAAAAAAGTTGAAAATTTTCATGAAAAGATTTCAGCTTCAAAAAGGTTGAAAACTTCCATGAACTATTTCGACTTCAAAAAAGTCGAAGATTTTCATGAAAAGATTTCGGCTTCAAAAAAGTTTAAAATTTTCATGAAAAGATTTCGGCTTCAAAAAAGTTGAACATTATCATGAAGTATTTCGACTTCAAAAAAGTTGAAAATTTTCATGAAAAGATTTCTACTTCAAAAAGTTGAAAATTTTCATGAAAAGATTTCGGCTTCAAAAAAGTTGAAGATTTTCATGAAAAGATTTCTGCTTCAAAAAAGTTGAAAATTTTCATGACAGGATTTTAGCTTTAAAAAAGGTTAAAATTTTCATGAAGTATTTCGGCTTCAAAAAGGTTGAAAACTTTCATGAACTATTTCGGCTTCAAAAAAATGGAACATTTTCATGAAAAGATTTCTGCTTCAAAAAAGTTGAACATTTTCATGAAAAGATTTCTGCTTCAAAAAAGTTGACCATTTTCATGAAAAGATTTCGGCTTCAAAAAAGTTGAAAATTTTCATGAAAAGATTTCAGCTTCAAAAAAGTTGAAAATTTACATGAAAAGATTTTGACTTCAAAAAAGTCTAAGATTTTCATGAAAAGATTTCTGCTTCAAAAAAGTTTAAAATTTTCATGAAAAGATTTCGGCTCCAAAAAAGTTGAAAATTTTCATGAAAAGATTTCGGTTTCAAAAAGTTGAAAATTTTCATGAAAAGATTTCGGCTTCAAAAAAGTTGAAAATTTTCATGAAAAGATTTTGGCTTCAAAAAAGTTGACCATTTTCATGAAAAGATTTCAGCTTCAAAAAAGTTGAAAATTTACATGAAAAGATTTCGACTTCAAAAAAGTCTAAGCTTTTCATGAAAAGATTTCGGCTTCAAAAAAGTTGAACATTTTCATGAAGTATTTCGGCTGCAAAAAAGTCGAAGATTTTCATGAAAAGATTTCTGCTTCAAAAAAGTTGAACATTTTCATGAAAAGATTTCTGCTTCAAAAAAGTTTAAAATTTTCATGAAAAGATTTCTGCTTCAAAAAAGTCTAAGATTTTCATGAAAAGATTTCTGCTTCAAAAAAGTTGAAAATTTACATGAAAAGATTTCGACTTCAAAAAAGTCTAAGCTTTTCATGAAAAGATTTCGGCTTCAAAAAAGTTGAACATTTTCATGAAAAGATTTCTGCTTCAAAAAAGTTGAAAATTTACATGAAAAGATTTCGACTTCAAAAAAGTCTAAGATTTTCATGAAAAGATTTCTGCTTCAAAAAAGTTAAAAATTTTCATGAAAAGATTTCGGCTTCAAAAAAGTTGACCATTTTCATGAAAAGATTTCGGCTTCAAAAAAGTTGAAAATTTTCATGAAAAGATCTCGGCTTCAAAAAAGTTGAACATTTTCATGAAAAGATTTCGGCTTCAAAAAAATGGAACATTTTCATGAAAAGATTTCGGCTTCAAAAAAGTTGACCATTTTCATGAAAAGATTTCGGCTTCAAAAAAGTTGAAAATTTTCATGAAAAGATTTCAGCTTCAAAAAGGTTGAAAACTTTCATGAACTATTTCGACTTCAAAAAAGTCGAAGATTTTCATGAAAAGATTTCGGCTTCAAAAAAGTTGAAAATTTTCATGAAAAGATTTCGGCTTCAAAAAAGTTGAAGATTTTCATGAAAAGATTTCTGCTTCAAAAAAGTTGAAAATTTTCATGACAGGATTTTGGCTTTAAAAAAAGAAGAAGTTTTCATAAAGTATTTCGGCTTCAAAAAGGTTGAAAACTTTCATGAACTATTCCGGCTTCAAAAAAGTCGAAGATTTTCATGAAAAGATTTCTGCTTCAAAAAAGTTGAAAATTTTCATGAAAAGATTTAGGCTTCAAAAAAGTTGAAGATTTTCATGAAAAGATTTCGACATCAAAAAAGTCTAAGATTTTCATGAAAAGATTTCTGCTTCAAAAAAGTTGAAAATTTTCATGAAAAGATTTTGGTTTCAAAAAGTTGAACATTTTCATGAAAAGATTTCGGTTTCAAAAAGTTGAAAATTTTCATGAAAAGATTTCGGCTTCAAAAAAGTTGAAAATTTTCATGAAAAGATTTCGGCTTCAAAAAAGTTGACCATTTTCATGAAAAGATTTCAGCTTCAAAAAAGTTGAAAATTTACATGAAAAGATTTTGACTTCAAAAAAGTCTAAGATTTTCATGAAAAGATTTCTGCTTCAAAAAAGTTTAAAATTTTCATGAAAAGATTTTGGTTTCAAAAAAGTTGAACATTTTCATGAAAAGATTTCGGCTTCAAAAAAGATGAAAATTTTCATGAAGTATTTTGGCTTCAAAAAAATGGAACATTTTCATGAAAAGATTTCGGCTTCAAAAAAGTTGACCATTTTCATGAAAAGATTTCAGCTTCAAAAAAGTTGAAAATTTTCATGAAAAGATTTCGGTTTCAAAAAGTTGAAAATTTTCATGAAAAGATTTCGGCTGCAAAAAAGTTGAAAATTTTCATGAAAAGATTTCAGCTTCAAAAAGGTTGAAAACTTCCATGAACTATTTCGACTTCAAAAAAGTCGAAGATTTTCATGAAAAGATTTCGGCTTCAAAAAAGTTTAAAATTTTCATGAAAAGATTTCGGCTTCAAAAAAGTTGAACATTATCATGAAGTATTTCGACTTCAAAAAAGTTGAAAATTTTCATGAAAAGATTTCTACTTCAAAAAGTTGAAAATTTTCATGAAAAGATTTCGGCTTCAAAAAAGTTGAAGATTTTCATGAAAAGATTTCTGCTTCAAAAAAGTTGAAAATTTTCATGACAGGATTTTAGCTTTAAAAAAGGTTAAAATTTTCATGAAGTATTTCGGCTTCAAAAAGGTTGAAAACTTTCATGAACTATTTCGGCTTCAAAAAAATGGAACATTTTCATGAAAAGATTTCTGCTTCAAAAAAGTTGAACATTTTCATGAAAAGATTTCTGCTTCAAAAAAGTTGACCATTTTCATGAAAAGATTTCGGCTTCAAAAAAGTTGAAAATTTTCATGAAAAGATTTCAGCTTCAAAAAAGTTGAAAATTTACATGAAAAGATTTTGACTTCAAAAAAGTCTAAGATTTTCATGAAAAGATTTCTGCTTCAAAAAAGTTTAAAATTTTCATGAAAAGATTTCGGCTTCAAAAAAGTTGAAAATTTTCATGAAAAGATTTCGGTTTCAAAAAGTTGAAAATTTTCATGAAAAGATTTCGGCTTCAAAAAAGTTGAAAATTTTCATGAAAAGATTTTGGCTTCAAAAAAGTTGACCATTTTCATGAAAAGATTTCAGCTTCAAAAAAGTTGAAAATTTACATGAAAAGATTTCGACTTCAAAAAAGTCTAAGCTTTTCATGAAAAGATTTCGGCTTCAAAAAAGTTGAACATTTTCATGAAGTATTTCGGCTGCAAAAAAGTCGAAGATTTTCATGAAAAGATTTCTGCTTCAAAAAAGTTGAACATTTTCATGAAAAGATTTCTGCTTCAAAAACATGGAACATTTTCATGAAAAGATTTTGGCTTCAAAAAAGTTGAACATTTTCATGAAAAGATTTCTGCTTCAAAAAAGTTGAAAATTTACATGAAAAGATTTCGACTTCAAAAAAGTCTAAGCTTTTCATGAAAAGATTTCGGCTTCAAAAAAGTCGAAGATTTTCATGAAAAGATTTCTGCTTCAAAAAAGTTGAAAATTTTCATGAAAAGATTTAGGCTTCAAAAAAGTTGAAGATTTTCATGAAAAGATTTCGACATCAAAAAAGTCTAAGATTTTCATGAAAAGATTTCTGCTTCAAAAAAGTTGAAAATTTTCAGGAAAAGATTTTGGTTTCAAAAAGTTGAAAATTTTCATGAAAAGATTTCGGCTTCAAAAAAGTTGAACATTTTCATGAAAAGATTTCGGCTTCAAAAAAGTTGAACATTTTCATGAAAAGATTTTGGTTTCAAAAAGTTGAAAATTTTCATGAAAAGATTTCGGCTTCAAAAAAGTTGAACATTTTCATGAAAAGATTTCGGCTTCAAAAAAGTTGAAAATTTTCATGAAGTATTTCGGCTTCAAAAAAATTTAACATTTTCATGAAAAGATTTCGGCTTCAAAAAAGTTGAACATTTTCATGAAAAGATTTCGGCTTCAAAAAAGTTGAAAATTTTCATGAAGTATTTCGGCTTCAAAAACATGTAACATTTTCATGAAAAGATTTCGGCTTCAAAAAAGTAAAACATTTTCATGAAAAGATTTCTGCTTCAAAAAAGTTGAAAATTTTCATGAAAAGATTTCGGCTTCAAAAAAGTTGAAAATTTTCATGAAAAGATTTCGGCTTCAAAAAAGTTAAAAATTTTCATGAAAAGATTTAGACTTCAAAAAAGTTGAATATTTTCATCAAGTATTTCGGCTTCAAAAAAGTCGAAGATTTTCATGAAAAGATTTCGGCTTCAAAAAAGTTGAAAATTTTCATGAAAAGATTTCGGCTTCAAAAAAGTTGAACATTTTCATGAAAAGATTTCGGCTTCAAAAAAGTTGAAAATTTTCATAAAAGATTTCGGCTTCAAAAAAGTTGAACATTTTCATGAAAAGATTTCGGCTTCAAAAAAGTTGAAAATTTTCATGAAGTATTTCGGCTTCAAAAAAATTTAACATTTTCATGAAAAGATTTCGGCTTCAAAAAAGTTGAACATTTTCATGAAAAGATTTCGGCTTCAAAAAAGTTGAAAATTTTCATGAAAAGATTTCGGCTTCAAAAACATGGAACATTTTCATGAAAAGATTTTGGCTTCAAAAAAGTTGAACATTTTCATGAAAAGATTTCTGCTTCAAAAAAGCTGAAAATTTACATGAAAAGATTTCGACTTCAAAAAAGTTGAAAATTTTCATGAAGTATTTCGGCTTCAAAAAAATTTAACATTTTCATGAAAAGATTTCGGCTTCAAAAAAGTTGAACATTTTCATGAAAAGATTTCGGCTTCAAAAAAGTTGAACATTTTCATGAAGTATTTCGGCTTCAAAAACATGGAACATTTTCATGAAAAGATTTCGGCTTCAAAAAAGTTGAACATTTTCATGAAAAGATTTCTGCTTCAAAAAAGTTGAAAATTTACATGAAAATATTTCGACTTCAAAAAAGTTGAAAATTTTCATGAAGTATTTTGGCTTCAAAAAAGTTGAACATTTTCATGAAAAGATTTCGGCTTCAAAAAAGTCTAAGATTTTCATGAAAAGATTTCTGCTTCAAAAAAGTTGAACATTTTGATGAAAAGATTTCGGCTTCAAAAAGTTGAAAATTTTCATGAAAAGATTTCGGCTTCAAAAAGTTGACCATTTTCATGAAAAGATTTCGGCTTCAAAAAAGTTGAAAATTTTCATGAAAAGATTTCGGCTTCAAAAAAACAGAAAATTTTCATGAAAAGATTTCTGCTTCAAAAAAGTTGAAAATTTACATGAAAAGATTTCGGCTTCAAAAAAGTCTAAGATTTTCATGAAAAGATTTCTGCTTCAAAAAAGTGAAAATTTTCATGAAAAGATTTCGTCTTCAAAAAAGTTGAAAATTTTCATGAAAAGATTTTGGTTTCAAAAAAGTTGAACATTTTCATGAAAAGATTTCGGCTTCAAAAAAGTTGACCATTTTCATGAAAAGATTTCGGCTTCAAAAAAGTTGAAAATTTTCATGAAAAGATTTCGGTTTCAAAAAGTTGAAAATTTTCATGAAAACATTTCGGCTTCAAAAAAGTTGAAAATTTTCATAAAAAGATTTTGGTTTCAAAAAGTTGAAAATTTTCATGAAAAGATTTCAGCTTCAAAAAGGTTGAAAACTTTCATGAACTATTTCGACTTCAAAAAAGTCGAAGATTTTCATGAAAAGATTTCGGCTTCAAAAAAGTTGAACATTTTCATGAAGTATTTCGGCTGCAAAAAAGTCGAAGATTTTCATGAAAAGATTTCTGCTTCAAAAAAGTTGAACATTTTCATGAAAAGATTTCTGCTTCAAAAAAGTTTAAAATTTTCATGAAAAGATTTCTGCTTCAAAAAAGTCTAAGATTTTCATGAAAAGATTTCTGCTTCAAAAAAGTTGAAAATTTTCATGAAAAGATTTCGGCTTCAAAAAGTTGAAAATTTACATTAGAAGATTTCGGCTTCAAAAAAGTCAAAAACTTTCATGAAGTATTTCGGCTTCAAAAAAGTCGAAGTATTTCATGAAAAGATTTCTGCTCCAAAAAAGTTGAAAATTTTCATGAAAAGATTTCGGCTTCAAAAAAGTTGAAAATTTACATGAAAAGATTTCGGCTTCAAAAAAGTTGAACATTTTCATGAAAAGATTTCGGCTTCAAAAAAGTTTTAAATTTACATGAAAAGATTTCGACTTCAAAAAAGTTGAAAATTTTCATGAAGTATTTCGGCTTCAAAAAAATGGAACATTTTCATGAAAAGATTTCGGCTTCAAAAAAGTTGAACATTTTCATGAAAAGATTTCTGCTTCAAAAAAGTTGAAAATTTACATGAAAAGATTTCGACTTCAAAAAAGTCTAAGATTTTCATGAAAAGATTTCTGCTTCATAAAAGTTGAAAATTTCATGAAAAGATTTCTGCTTCAAAAAAGTTGAAAATTTTCATGACAGGATTTTGGCTTTAAAAAAAGAAGAAGTTTTCATAAAGTATTTTGGCTTCAAAAAGGTTGAAAACTTTCATGAACTATTTCGGCTTCAAAAAAGTCGAAGATTTTCATGAAAAGATTTCTGCTTCAAAAAAGTTGAAAATTTTCATGAAAAGATTTAGGCTTCAAAAAAGTTGAAGATTTTCATGAAAAGATTTCGACATCAAAAAAGTCTAAGATTTTCATGAAAAGATTTCTGCTTCAAAAAAGTTGAAAATTTTCAGGAAAAGATTTTGGTTTCAAAAAGTTGAAAATTTTCATGAAAAGATTTCGGCTTCAAAAAAGTTGAACATTTTCATGAAAAGATTTCGGCTTCAAAAAAGTTGAACATTTTCATGAAAAGATTTTGGTTTCAAAAAGTTGAAAATTTTCATGAAAAGATTTCGGCTTCAAAAAAGTTGAACATTTTCATGAAAAGATTTCGGCTTCAAAAAAGTTGAAAATTTTCATGAAGTATTTCGGCTTCAAAAAAATTTAACATTTTCATGAAAAGATTTCGGCTTCAAAAAAGTTGAAAATTTTCATGAAGTATTTCGGCTTCAAAAACATGTAACATTTTCATGAAAAGATTTCGGCTTCAAAAAAGTAAAACATTTTCATGAAAAGATTTCTGCTTCAAAAAAGTTGAAAATTTTCATGAAGTATTTTGGCTTCAAAAAAGTTGAACATTTTCATGAAAAGATTTCGGATTCAAAAAAGTTGAAAATTTTCATGAAAAGATTTCTGCTTCAAAAAAGTTGAACATTTTCATGAAAAGATTTGGGCTTCAAGAAGTTGACCATTTTCATGAAAAGATTTCGGCTTCAAAAAAGTTGAAAATTTTCATGAAAAGATTTCGGTTTCAAAAAGTTGAAAATTTTCATGAACTATTTCGGCATCAAAAAAGTTGAAAATTTTCATGAAAAGATTTCTGTTTCAAAAAAGTTGAAAATTTTCATGAAAAGATTTCAGCTTCAAAAAAGTTAAAAATTTTCATGAAAAGATTTAGACTTCAAAAAAGTTGAATAATTTCATCAAGTATTTCGGCTTCAAAAAAGTCGAAGATTTTCATGAAAAGATTTCGGCTTCAAAAAAGTTGAACATTTTCATGAAAAGATTTCGGCTTCAAAAAAGTTGAACATTTTCATGAAAAGATTTCGGCTTCAAAAAAGTTGAAAATTTTCATGAAGTATTTCGGCTTCAAAAAAATTTAACATTTTCATGAAAAGATTTCGGCTTCAAAAAAGTTGAAAATTTTCATGAAGTATTTCGGCTTCAAAAACATGTAACATTTTCATGAAAAGATTTCGGCTTCAAAAAAGTAAAACATTTTCATGAAAAGATTTCTGCTTCAAAAAAGTTGAAAATTTACATGAAAAGATTTTGACTTCAAAAAAGTTGAAAATTTTCATGAAGTATTTTGGCTTCAAAAAAGTTGAACATTTTCATGAAAAGATTTCGGATTCAAAAAAGTTGAACATTTTCATGAAAAGATTTCTGCTTCAAAAAAGTTGAAAATTTTCATGAAAAGATTTGGGCTTCAAGAAGTTGAAAATTTTCATGAAAAGATTTCGGCTTCAAAAAAGTTGAAAATTTTCATGAAAAGATTTCGGTTTCAAAAAGTTGAAAATTTTCATGAACTATTTCGGCATCAAAAAAGTTGAAAATTTTCATGAAAAGATTTCTGTTTCAAAAAAGTTGAAAATTTTCATGAAAAGATTTCAGCTTCAAAAAAGTTAAAAATTTTCATGAAAAGATTTAGACTTCAAAAAAGTTGAATAATTTCATCAAGTATTTCGGCTTCAAAAAAGTTGAAGATTTTCATGAAAAGATTTCGGCTTCAAAAAAGTTGAACATTTTCATGAAAAGATTTCGGCTTCAAAAAAGTTGAACATTTTCATGAAAAGATTTCTGCTTCAAAAAAGTTGAAAATTTTCATAAAAAGATTTTGGTTTCAAAAAGTTGAAAATTTTCATGAAGTATTTCGGCTTCAAAAACATGGAACATTTTCATGAAAAGATTTTGGCTTCAAAAAAGTTGAACATTTTCATGAAAAGATTTCTGCTTCAAAAAAGCTGAAAATTTACATGAAAAGATTTCGACTTCAAAAAAGTTGAAAATTTTCATGAAGTATTTCGGCTTCAAAAAAATTTAACATTTTCATGAAAAGATTTCGGCTTCAAAAAAGTTGAACATTTTCATGAAAAGATTTCGGCTTCAAAAAAGTTGAACATTTTCATGAAGTATTTCGGCTTCAAAAACATGGAACATTTTCATGAAAAGATTTCGGCTTCAAAAAAGTTGAACATTTTCATGAAAAGATTTCTGCTTCAAAAAAGTTGAAAATTTACATGAAAAGATTTCGACTTCAAAAAAGTTGAAAATTTTCATGAAGTATTTTGGCTTCAAAAAAGTTGAACATTTTCATGAAAAGATTTCGGCTTCAAAAAAGTTGAACATTTTCATGAAAAGATTTCTGCTTCAAAAAAGTTGAACATTTTCATGAAAAGATTTCGGCTTCAAAAAGTTGAAAATTTTCATGAAAAGATTTCGGCTTCAAAAAGTTGACCATTTTCATGAAAAGATTTCGGCTTCAAAAAAGTTGAAAATTTTCATGAAAAGATTTCGGTTTCAAAAAGTTGAAAATTTTCATGAAAAGATCTCAGCTTCAAAAAAGTTGAACATTTTCATGAAAAGATTTCGGCTTCAAAAAAGTTGAAAAATTTCATGAAAAGATTTTGGTTTCAAAAAGTTGAAAATTTTCATGAAAAGATTTCGGCTTCAAAAAAGTTGAAAATTTTCATGAAGTATTTCGGCTTCAAAAAAATGGAACATTTTCATGAAAAGATTTCGGCTTCCAAAAACTTCAACATTTTCATGAAAAGATTTCGGCTTCAAAAAAACGGAAAATTTTCATGAAAAGATTTCTGCTTCAAAAAAGTTGAAAATTTTCATGAAAAGATCTCGGCTTCAAAAAAGTTGAACATTTTCATGAATAGATTTCGGCTTCAAAAAAATGGAACATTTTCATGAAAAGATTTAGGTTTCAAAATGTTGAACATTTTCATGAAAAGATTTCTGCTTCAAAAAAGTTGAAAATTTTCATGAAAAGATTTTGGTTTCAAAAAGTTGAAAATTTTCATGAAAAGATTTCAGCTTCAAAAAGGTTGAAAACTTTCATAAACTATTTCGACTTCAAAAAAGTCGAAGATTTTCATGAAAAGATTTCGGCTTCAAAAAAGTTGACCATTTTCATGAAAAAATTTCGGCTTCAAAAAAGTTGAAAATTTTCATGACAGGATTTTGGCTTCAAAAAGGTTGAAAACTTTCATGAACTATTTCGACTTCAAAAAAGTCGAAGATTTTCATGAAAAGATTTCGGCTTCAAAAAGTTGAAAATTTTCATGAAAAGATTTCTGCTTCAAAAAAGTTGAAAATTTACATGAAAAGATTTCGGCTTCAAAAAAGTTGAAAATTTTCATAAAAAGATTTTGGTTTCAAAAAGTTGAAAATTTTCATGAAAAGATTTCGGCTTCAAAAAAGTTGAACATTTTCATGAAAAGATTTCGGCTTCAAAAAAGTTGAAAATTTTCATGAAGTATTTCGGCTTCAAAAAAATTTAACATTTTCATGAAAAGATTTCGGCTTCAAAAAAGTTGAACATTTTCATGAAAAGATTTCGGCTTCAAAAAAGTTGAAAATTTTCATGAAGTATTTCGGCTTCAAAAACATGGAACATTTTCATGAAAAGATTTTGGCTTCAAAAAAGTTGAACATTTTCATGAAAAGGTTTCTGCTTCAAAAAAGCTGAAAATTTACATGAAAAGATTTCGACTTCAAAAAAGTTGAAAATTTTCATGAAAAGATTTCGGCTTCAAAAAAATTTAACATTTTCATGAAAAGATTTCGGCTTCAAAAAAGTTGAACATTTTCATGAAAAGATTTCGGCTTCAAAAAAGTTGAACATTTTCATGAAGTATTTCGGCTTCAAAAACATGGAACATTTTCATGAAAAGATTTTGGCTTCAAAAAAGTTGAACATTTTCATGAAAAGATTTCTGCTTCAAAAAAGCTGAAAATTTACATGAAAAGATTTCGACTTCAAAAAAGTTGAAAATTTTCATGAAGTATTTCGGCTTCAAAAAAATTTAACATTTTCATGAAAAGATTTCGGCTTCAAAAAAGTTGAACATTTTCATGAAAAGATTTCGGCTTCAAAAAAGTTGAACATTTTCATGAAGTATTTCGGCTTCAAAAACATGGAACATTTTCATGAAAAGATTTCGGCTTCAAAAAAGTTGAACATTTTCATGAAAAGATTTTGGTTTCAAAAAGTTGAAAATTTTCATGAAAAGATTTCGGCTTCAAAAAAGTTGAAAATTTTCATGAAGTATTTCGGCTTCAAAAAAATGGAACATTTTCATGAAAAGATTTCGGCTTCCAAAAACTTCAACATTTTCATGAAAAGATTTCGGCTTCAAAAAAATGGAAAATTTTCATGAAAAGATTTCTGCTTCAAAAAAGTTGAAAATTTACATGAAAAGATTTCGGCTTCAAAAAAGTTGAAAATTTTCATGAAAAGATTTCGGCTTTAAAAAGTTGAAAATTTTCATGAAAAGATTTCGGCTTCAAAAAAGTTGAAAATTTTCATGAAAAGATTTCGGCTTCAAAAAGTTGAAAATATTCATGAAAAGATTTCGGTTTCAAAAAGTTGAAAATTTTCATGAAAAGATCTCGGCTTCAAAAAAGTTGAACATTTTCATGAATAGATTTCGGTTTCAAAAAGTTGAACATTTTCATGAAAAGATTTCTGCTTCAAAAAAGTTGAAAATTTTCATGAAAAGATTTTGGTTTCAAAAAGTTGAAAATTTTCATGAAAAGATTTCAGCTTCAAAAAGGTTGAAAACTTTCATAAACTATTTCGACTTCAAAAAAGTCGAAGATTTTCATGAAAAGATTTCGGCTTCAAAAAAGTTGACCATTTTCATGAAAAAATTTCGGCTTCAAAAAAGTTGAAAATTTTCATGACAGGATTTTGGCTTCAAAAAGGTTGAAAACTTTCATGAACTATTTCGACTTCAAAAAAGTCGAAGATTTTCATGAAAAGATTTCGGCTTCAAAAAGTTGAAAATTTTCATGAAAAGATTTCTGCTTCAAAAAAGTTGAAAATTTACATGAAAAGATTTCGGCTTCAAAAAAGTTGAAAATTTTCATGAAAAGATTTCGGCTTTAAAAAGTTGAAAATTTTCATGAAAAGATTTCGGCTTCAAAAAAGTTGACCATTTTCATGAAAAGATTTCGGCTTCAAAAAATTTGAAAATTTTCAATAAAAGATTTCGGTTTAAAAAAGTTGAAAATTTTCATGAAAAGATCTCGGCTTCAAAGAAGTTGAACATTTTCATGAAAAGATTTCGGCTTCAAAAAAGTTGAACATTTTCATGAAAAGATTTCGGCTTCAAAAAAGTTGAACATTTTCATGAAGTATTTCGGCTGCAAAAAAGTTGAAAATTCTCATGAAAAGATTTCGGCTTAAAAAAGGTTGACCATTTTCATGAAAAGATTTCGGCTTCAAAAAATTTGAAAATTTTCATGAAAAGATTTCTGCTTCAAAAAAGTTGAAAATTTTCATGAAAAGATTTCGGCTTCAAAAAGTTGAAAATTTACATGAAAAGATTTCGGCTTCAAAAAAGTTGAACATATTCATGAAAAGATTTCTGCTTCAAAATAGTTGAAAATTTACATGAAAAGATTTCTGCTTCAAAAAAGTTGAAAATTTTCATGAAAAGATTTCTGCTTCAAAAAAGTTGAAAATTTTCATGAAAAGATTTCGGCTTCAAAAAGTTGAAAATTTTCATGAAAAGATTTCGGCTTCAAAAAAGTTGACCATTTACATGAAAAGATTTCGGCTTCAAAAAAGTTGAAAATTTTCAAATAAAAGATTTCGGTTTAAAAATTTGAAAATTTTCATGAAAAGATCTCGGCTTCAAAAAAGTTGAACATTTTCATGAAAAGATTTCGGCTTCAAAAAAGTTGAACATTTTCATGAAAAGATTTCGGCTTCAAAAAAGTTGAACATTTTCATGAAAAGATTTCTGCTTCAAAAAAGTTGAAAATTTTCATGAAAAGATTTCGGCCTCAAAAAGTTGAAAATTTTCATGAAAAGATTTCGGCTTCAAAAAAGTTGACCATTTTCATGAAAAGATTTCGGCTTCAAAAAAGTTGAAAATTTTCATGAAATGATTTTGGTTTCAAAAAGTTGAAAATTTTCATGAAGTATTTCGGCTTCAAAAAAGTTGAACATTTTCATGAAAAGATTTCTGCTTCAAAAAAGTTGAAAATTTACATGAAAAGATTTCGACTTCAAAAAAGTCTAAGATTTTCATGTAAAGATTTCGGCTTCAAAAAAGTTGAAAATTTTCATGAAGTATTTTGGCTTCAAAAAAGTTGAACATTTTCATGAAAAGATTTGGGCTTCAAAAAAGTTGAAAATTTTCATGAAGTATTTCGGCTTCAAAAAAGTCGAAAATTTTCATGAAAAGATTTCGGCTTCAAAAAGTTGAAAATTTTCATGAAAAGATTTCGGCTTCAAAAAAGTTGACCATTTTCATGAAAAGATTTCGGCTTCAAAAAAGTTGAAAATTTTCATGAAAAGATTTCGGTTTCAAAAAGTTGAAAATTTTCATGAAAAGATCTCGGCTTCAAAAAAGTTGAATATTTTCATCAAGTAATTTTGGCTTCAAAAAAGTCGAAGGTTTTCATGAAAAGATTTCTGCTTCAAAAAAGTTGAAAATTTTCATGAAAAGATTTCGGCTTCAAAAAGTTGACCATTTTCATGAAAAGATTTCGGCTTCAAAACAGTTGAAAATTTTCATGAAAAGATTTCGGCTTCAAAAAAGTTGAAAATTTTCATGAAGTATTTCGGCTTCAAAAAAATGGAACATTTTCATGAAAAGATTTCGGCTTCAAAAAAGTTGAACATTTTCATGAAAAGATTTTTGCTTCAAAAAAGTTTAAAATTGACATGAAAAGATTTCGACTTCAAAAAAGTCTAAGATTTTCATGAAAAGATTTCTGCTTCAAAAAAGTTGAAAATTTTCATGAAAAGATTTCGGCTTCAAAAAGTTGAAAATTTTCATGAAAAGATTTCGGCTTCAAAAAATTGACCATTTTCATGAAAAGATTTCGGCTTCAAAAAAGTTGAAAATTTTCATGAAAAGATTTCGGTTTCAAAAAGTTGAAAATTTTCATGAAAAGATCTCGGCTTCAAAAAAGTTGAATATTTTCATCAAGTATTTCGGCTTCAAAAAAGTTGAACATTTTCATGAAAAGATTTCGGCTTCAAAAAAGTTGAACATTTTCATGAAAAGATTTCTGCTTCAAAAAAGTTGAAAATTTTCATGAAAAGATTTCGGCTTCAAAAAGTTGAAAATTTTCATGAAAAGATTTCGGCTTCAAAAAGTTGAAAATTTTCATGAAGTATTTCGACTACAAAAAAGTCTAAAATTTCCATGAAAAGATTTATGTTTCAAAGAAGATGAAAATTTTCATGAATAGATTTGGGCTTCAAAAAAGTTGAAAATTTTCATGAAGTATTTCGGCTTCAAAAAAGTCGAAAATTTTCATGAAAAGATTTCGGCTTCAAAAAGTTGAAAATTTTCATGAAAAGATTTCGGCTTCAAAAAAGTTGACCATTTTCATGAAAAGATTTCTGCTTCAAAAAAGTTGAAAATTTTCATGAAAAGATTTCGGTTTCAAAAAGTTGAAAATTTTCATGAAAAGATCTCGGCTTCAAAAAAGTTGAATATTTTCATCAAGTAATTTTGGCTTCAAAAAAGTCGAAGGTTTTCATGAAAAGATTTCTGCTTCAAAAAAGTTGAAAATTTTCATGAAAAGATTTCGGCTTCAAAAAGTTGACCATTTTCATGAAAAGATTTCGGCTTCAAAAAAGTTGAAAATTTTCATGAAAAGATTTCGGTTTCAAAAAGTTGAAAATTTTCATGAAAAGATTTCGGCTTCAAAAAAGTTGAAAATTTTCATGAAGTATTTCGGCTTCAAAAAAATGGAACATTTTCATGAAAAGATTTCGGCTTCAAAAAAGTTGAACATTTTCATGAAAAGATTTCTGCTTCAAAAAAGTTTAAAATTGACATGAAAAGATTTCGGCTTCAAAAAATTGACCATTTTCATGAAAAGATTTCGGCTTCAAAAAAGTTGAAAATTTTCATGAAAAGATTTCTGCTTCAAAAAGTTGAAAATTTTCATGAAAAGATCTCGGCTTCAAAAAAGTTGAATATTTTCATCAAGTATTTCGGCTTCAAAAAAGTCGAAGGTTTTCATGAAAAGATTTCTGCTTCAAAAAAGTTGAAAATTTTCATGAAAAGATTTCGGTTTCAAAAAGTTGAAAATTTTCATGAAAAGATTTGGGCTTCAAAAAATGGAACATTTTCATGAAAAGATTTCGGCTTCAAAAAAGTTGACCATTTTCATGAAAAGATTTCAGCTTCAAAAAAGTTGAAAATTTTCATGAAAAGATTTCGGTTTCAAAAATTTGAAAATTTTCATGAAAAGATTTCGGCTTCAAAAAAGTTGAACATTTTCATGAAAAGATTTCGGCTTCAAAAAAGTTGAAAATTTTCATGAAAAGATTTCGGCTTCAAAAAAGTTGAACATTTTCATGAAAAGATTTCTGCTTCAAAAAAGTTGAAAATTTACATGAAAAGATTTCGACTTCAAAAAAGTCTAAGATTTTCATGTAAAGATTTCGGCTTCAAAAAAGTTGAAAATTTTCATGAAGTATTTTGGCTTCAAAAAAGTTGAACATTTTCATGAAAAGATTTGGGCTTCAAAAAAGTTGAACATTTTCATGAAAAGATTTCTGCTTCAAAAAAGTTGAAAATTTTCATGAAAAGATTTCGGCTTCAAAAAGTTGAAAATTTTCATGAAAAGATTTCGGCTTCAAAAAGTTGAAAATTTTCATGAAGTATTTCGACTACAAAAAAGTCTAAAATTTTCATGAAAAGATTTATGTTTCAAAAAAGATGAAAATTTTCATGAAAAGATTTGGGCTTCTAAAAAGTTGAAAATTTTCATGAAGTATTTCGGCTTCAAAAAAGTCGAAAATTTTCATGAAAAGATTTCGGCTTCAAAAAGTTGAAAATTTTCATGAAAAGATTTCGGCTTCAAAAAAGTTGACCATTTTCATGAAAAGATTTCGGCTTCAAAAAAGTTGAAAATTTTCATGAAAAGATTTCGGTTTCAAAAAGTTGAAAATTTTCATGAAAAGATCTCGGCTTCAAAAAAGTTGAATATTTTCATCAAGTAATTTTGGCTTCAAAAAAGTTGAAAATTTTCATGAAAAGATTTCTGCTTCAAAAAAGTTGAAAATTTTCATGAAAAGATTTCGGTTTCAAAAAGTTGAAAATTTTCATGAAAAGATTTCGGCTTCAAAAAAGTTGAAAATTTTCATGAAGTATTTCGGCTTCAAAAAAATGGAACATTTTCATGAAAAGATTTCGGCTTCAAAAAAGTTGAACATTTTCATGAAAAGATTTCTGCTTCAAAAAAGTTTAAAATTGACATGAAAAGATTTCGGCTTCAAAAAATTGACCATTTTCATGAAAAGATTTCGGCTTCAAAAAAGTTGAAAATTTTCATGAAAAGATTTCGGTTTCAAAAAGTTGAAAATTTTCATGAAAAGATCTCGGCTTCAAAAAAGTTGAATATTTTCATCAAGTATTTCGGCATCAAAAAAGTCGAAGGTTTTCATGAAAAGATTTCTGCTTCAAAAAAGTTGAAAATTTTCATGAAAAGATTTCGGCTTCAAAAAGTTGACCATTTTCATGAAAAGATTTCGGCTTCAAAAAAGTTGAAAATTTTCATGAAAAGATTTCGGTTTCAAAAAGTTGAAAATTTTCATGAAAAGATTTGGGCTTCAAAAAATGGAACATTTTCATGAAAAGATTTCGGCTTCAAAAAAGTTGACCATTTTCATGAAAAGATTTCAGCTTCAAAAAAGTTGAAAATTTTCATGAAAGGATTTCGGTTTCAAAAATTTGAAAATTTTCATGAAAAGATTTCGGCTTCAAAAAAGTTGAACATTTTCATGAAAAGATTTCTGCTTCAAAAAAGTTTAAAATTGACATGAAAAGATTTCGACTTCAAAAAAGTCTAAGATTTTCATGAAAAGATTTCTGCTTCAAAAAAGTTGAAAATTTTCATGAAAAGATTTCGGCTTCAAAAAGTTGAAAATTTTCATGAAAAGATTTCGGCTTCAAAAAATTGACCATTTTCATGAAAAGATTTCGGCTTCAAAAAACTTGAACATTTTCATGAAAAGATTTCGGCTTCAAAAAAGTTGAAAATTTTCATGAAGTATTTCGGCTTCAAAAAAATTTAACATTTTCATGAAAAGATTTCGGCTTCAAAAAAGTTGAACATTTTCATGAAAAGATTTCGGCTTCAAAAAAGTTGAAAATTTTCATGAAGTATTTCGGCTTCAAAAAAGTTGAACATTTTCATGAAAAGATTTCTGCTTCAAAAAAGTTTAAAATTGACATGAAAAGATTTCGGCTTCAAAAAATTGACCATTTTCATGAAAAGATTTCGGCTTCAAAAAAGTTGAAAATTTTCATGAAAAGATTTCGGTTTCAAAAAGTTGAAAATTTTCATGAAAAGATCTCGGCTTCAAAAAAGTTGAATATTTTCATCAAGTATTTCGGCATCAAAAAAGTCGAAAATTTTCATGAAAAGATTTCTGCTTCAAAAAAGTTGAAAATTTTCATGAAAAGATTTCGGCTTCAAAAAGTTGACCATTTTCATGAAAAGATTTCGGCTTCAAAAAAGTTGAAAATTTTCATGAAAAGATTTCGGTTTCAAAAAGTTGAACATTTTCATGAAAAGATTTGGGCTTCAAAAAATGGAACATTTTCATGAAAAGATTTCGGCTTCAAAAAAGTTGACCATTTTCATGAAAAGATTTCAGCTTCAAAAAAGTTGAAAATTTTCATGAAAGGATTTCGGTTTCAAAAATTTGAAAATTTTCATGAAAAGATTTCGGCTTCAAAAAAGTTGAACATTTTCATGAAAAGATTTCTGCTTCAAAAAAGTTTAAAATTGACATGAAAAGATTTCGACTTCAAAAAAGTCTAAGATTTTCATGAAAAGATTTCTGCTTCAAAAAAGTTGAAAATTTTCATGAAAAGATTTCGGCTTCAAAAAGTTGAAAATTTTCATGAAAAGATTTCGGCTTCAAAAAATTGACCATTTTCATGAAAAGATTTCGGCTTCAAAAAACTTGAACATTTTCATGAAAAGATTTCGGCTTCAAAAAAGTTGAAAATTTTCATGAAGTATTTCGGCTTCAAAAAAATTTAACATTTTCATGAAAAGATTTCGGCTTCAAAAAAGTTGAACATTTTCATGAAAAGATTTCGGCTTCAAAAAAGTTGAAAATTTTCATGAAGTATTTCGGCTTCAAAAACATGGAACATTTTCATGAAAAGATTTTGGCTTCAAAAAAGTTGAACATTTTCATGAAAAGATTTCTGCTTCAAAAAAGCTGAAAATTTACATGAAAAGATTTCGACTTCAAAAAAGTTGAAAATTTTCATGAAGTATTTCGGCTTCAAAAAAATTTAACATTTTCATGAAAAGATTTCGGCTTCAAAAAAGTTGAACATTTTCATGAAAAGATTTCGGCTTCAAAAAAGTTGAACATTTTCATGAAAAGATTTCGGCTTCAAAAACATGGAACATTTTCATGAAAAGATTTCGGCTTCAAAAAAGTTGAACATTTTCATGAAAAGATTTCTGCTTCAAAAAAGTTGAAAATTTACATGAAAAGATTTCGACTTCAAAAAAGTTGAAAATTTTCATGAAGTATTTTGGCTTCAAAAAAGTTGAACATTTTCATGAAAAGATTTCGGCTTCAAAAAAGTTGACCATTTTCATGAAAAGATTTCGGCTTCAAAAAAGTTGAAAATTTTCATGAAAAGATTTCGGTTTCAAAAAGTTGAAAATTTTCATGAAAAGATCTCAGCTTCAAAAAAGTTGAACATTTTCATGAAAAGATTTCGGCTTCAAAAAAGTTGAAAAATTTCATGAAAAGATTTTGGTTTCAAAAAGTTGAAAATTTTCATGAAAAGATTTCGGCTTCAAAAAAGTTGAAAATTTTCATGAAGTATTTCGGCTTCAAAAAAATGGAACATTTTCATGAAAAGATTTCGGCTTCAAAAAAACAGAAAATTTTCATGAAAAGATTTCTGCTTCAAAAAAGTTGAAAATTTACATGAAAAGATTTCGGCTTCAAAAAAGTCTAAGATTTTCATGAAAAGATTTCTGCTTCAAAAAAGTTGAAAATTTTCATGAAAAGATTTCGGCTTCAAAAAGTTGAAAATATTCATGAAAAGATTTCGGTTTCAAAAAGTTGAAAATTTTCATGAAAAGATCTCGGCTTCAAAAAAGTTGAACATTTTCATGAATAGATTTCGGCTTCAAAAAAGTTGAAAATTTTCATGAAAAGATTTCGGTTTCAAAAAGTTGAACATTTTCATGAAAAGATTTCTGCTTCAAAAAAGTTGAAAATTTTCATGAAAAGATTTCTGCTTCAAAAAAGTTGAAAACTTTCATAAACTATTTCGACTTCAAAAAAGTTGACCATTTTCATGAAAAAATTTCGGCTTCAAAAAAGTTGAAAATTTTCATGACAGGATTTTGGCTTCAAAAAGGTTGAAAACTTTCATGAACTATTTCGACTTCAAAAAAGTCGAAGATTTTCATGAAAAGATTTCGGCTTCAAAAAGTTGAAAATTTTCATGAAAAGATTTCTACTTCAAAAAAGTTGAAAATTTACATGAAAAGATTTCGGCTTCAAAAAAGTTGAAAATTTTCATGAAAAGATTTCGGCTTTAAAAAGTTGAAAATTTTCAGGAAAAGATTTCGGCTTCAAAAAAGTTGACCATTTTCATGAAAAGATTTCGGCTTCAAAAAATTTGAAAATTTTCAATAAAAGATTTCGGTTTAAAAAAGTTGAAAATTTTCATGAAAAGATCTCGGCTTCAAAGAAGTTGAACATTTTCATGAAAAGATTTCGGCTTCAAAAAAGTTGAACATTTTCATGAAAAGATTTCGGCTTCAAAAAAGTTGAACATTTTCATGAAGTATTTCGGCTGCAAAAAAGTTGAAAATTCTCATGAAAAGATTTCGGCTTAAAAAAGGTTGACCATTTTCATGAAAAGATTTCGGCTTCAAAAAAGTTGAAAATTTTCAAATAAAAGATTTCGGTTTAAAAATTTGAAAATTTTCATGAAAAGATCTCGGCTTCAAAAAAGTTGAACATTTTCATGAAAAGATTTCGGCTTCAAAAAAGTTGAACATTTTCATGAAAAGATTTCGGCTTCAAAAAAGTTGAACATTTTCATGAAAAGATTTCTGCTTCAAAAAAGTTGAAAATTTTCATGAAAAGATTTCGGCCTCAAAAAGTTGAAAATTTTCATGAAAAGATTTCGGCTTCAAAAAAGTTGACCATTTTCATGAAAAGATTTCGGCTTCAAAAAAGTTGAAAATTTTCATGAAATGATTTTGGTTTCAAAAAGTTGAAAATTTTCATGAAGTATTTCGGCTTCAAAAAAATGGAACATTTTCATGAAAAGATTTCGGCTTCAAAAAAGTTGAAAATTTTCATGAAAAGATTTTGGTTTCAAAAAGTTGAAAATTTTCATGAGGTATTTCGGCTTCAAAAAAATGAAACATTTTCATGAAAAGATTTCTGCTTCAAAAAAGTTGAAAATTTTCATGAAAAGATTTCGGCTTCAAAAAAGTTGAACATTTTCATGAAAAGATTTCTGCTTCAAAAAAGTTGAAAATTTACATGAAAAGATTTCGACTTCAAAAAAGTCTAAGATCTTCATGTAAAGATTTCGGCTTCAAAAAAGTTGAAAATTTTCATGAAGTATTTTGGCTTCAAAAAAGTTGAACATTTTCATGAAAAGATTTGGGCTTCAAAAAAGTTGAAAATTTTCATGAAGTATTTCGGCTTCAAAAAAGTCGAAAATTTTCATGAAAAGATTTCGGCTTCAAAAAGTTGAAAATTTTCATGAAAAGATTTCGGCTTCAAAAAAGTTGACCATTTTCATGAAAAGATTTCGGCTTCAAAAAAGTTGAAAATTTTCATGAAAAGATTTCGGTTTCAAAAAGTTGAAAATTTTCATGAAAAGATCTCGGCTTCAAAAAAGTTGAATATTTTCATCAAGTAATTTTGGCTTCAAAAAAGTCGAAGGTTTTCATGAAAAGATTTCTGCTTCAAAAAAGTTGAAAATTTTCATGAAAAGATTTCGGCTTCAAAAAGTTGACCATTTTCATGAAAAGATTTCGGCTTCAAAAAAGTTGAAAATTTTCATGTAAAGATTTCGGCTTCAAAAAGTTGAAAATTTTCATGAAAAGATTTGGGCTTCAAAAAATGGAACATTTTCATGAAAAGATTTCGGCTTCAAAAAAGTTGACCATTTTCATGAAAAGATTTCAGCTTCAAAAAAGTTGAAAATTTTCATGAAAAGATTTCGGCTTCAAAAAAGTTGAACATTTTCATGAAAAGATTTTTGCTTCAAAAAAGTTTAAAATTGACATGAAAAGATTTCGACTTCAAAAAAGTCTAAGATTTTCATGAAAAGATTTCTGCTTCAAAAAAGTTGAAAATTTTCATGAAAAGATTTCGGCTTCAAAAAGTTGAAAATTTTCATGAAAAGATTTCGGCTTCAAAAAATTGACCATTTTCATGAAAAGATTTCGGCTTCAAAAAAGTTGAAAATTTTCATGAAAAGATTTCGGTTTCAAAAAGTTGAAAATTTTCATGAAAAGATCTCGGCTTCAAAAAAGTTGAACATTTTCATCAAGTATTTCGGCTTCAAAAAAGTTGAAAATTTTCATGAAAAGATCTCGGCTTCAAAAAAGTTGAATATTTTCATCAAGTATTTCGGCTTCAAAAAAGTTGAAAATTTTCATGAAAAGATTTCGGCTTCAAAAAAGTTGAACATTTTCATGAAAAGATTTCTGCTTCAAAAAAGTTGAAAATTTACATGAAAAGATTTCGACTTCAAAAAAGTCTAAGATTTTCATGTAAAGATTTCGGCTTCAAAAAAGTTGAAAATTTTCATGAAGTATTTTGGCTTCAAAAAAGTTGAACATTTTCATGAAAAGATTTCGGCTTCAAAAAAGTTGAACATTTTCATGAAAAGATTTCTACTTCAAAAAAGTTGAAAATTTTCATGAAAAGATTTCGTCTTTAAAAAGTTGTAAATTTTTTATGAAAAGATTTCGGCTTCAAAAAGTTGAAAATTTTCATGAAGTATTTCGACTACAAAAAAGTCTAAAATTTTCATGAAAAGATTTATGTTTCAAAAAAGATGAAAATTTTCATGAAAAGATTTGGGCTTCAAAAAAGTTGAAAATTTTCATGAAGTATTTCGTATTCAAAAAAGTCGAAAATTTTCATGAAAAGATTTCGGCTTCAAAAAGTTGAAAATTTTCATGAAAAGATTTCGGCTTCAAAAAAGTTGACCATTTTCATGAAAAGATTTCGGCTTCAAAAAAGTTGAAAATTTTCATGAAAAGATTTCGGTTTCAAAAAGTTGAAAATTTTCATGAAAAGATCTCGGCTTCAAAAAAGTTGAATATTTTCATCAAGTAATTTTGGCTTCAAAAAAGTCGAAGGTTTTCATGAAAAGATTTCTGCTTCAAAAAAGTTGAAAATTTTCATGAAAAGATTTCGGCTTCAAAAAGTTGACCATTTTCATGAAAAGATTTCGGCTTCAAAAAAGTTGAAAATTTTCATGAAAAGATTTCGGTTTCAAAAAGTTGAAAATTTTCATGAAAAGATTTCGGCTTCAAAAAAGTTAAAAATTTTCATGAAGTATTTCGGCTTCAAAAAAATGGAACATTTTCATGAAAAGATTTCGGCTTCAAAAAAGTTGAACATTTTCATGAAAAGATTTCTGCTTCAAAAAAGTTTAAAATTGACATGAAAAGATTTCGGCTTCAAAAAATTGACCATTTTCATGAAAAGATTTCGGCTTCAAAAAAGTTGAAAATTTTCATGAAAAGATTTCGGTTTCAAAAAGTTGAAAATTTTCATGAAAAGATCTCGGCTTCAAAAAAGTTGAAAATTTTCATGAAGTATTTCGGCTTCAAAAAAGTCGAAGGTTTTCATGAAAAGATTTCTGCTTCAAAAAAGTTGAAAATTTTCATGAAAAGATTTCGGCTTCAAAAAGTTGACCATTTTCATGAAAAGATTTCGGCTTCAAAAAAGTTGAAAATTTTCATGAAAAGATTTCGGTTTCAAAAAGTTGAAAATTTTCATGAAAAGATTTCTGCTTCAAAAAATGGAACATTTTCATGAAAAGATTTCGGCTTCAAAAAAGTTGACCATTTTCATGAAAAGATTTCAGCTTCAAAAAAGTTGAAAATTTTCATGAAAAGATTTCGGTTTCAAAAATTTGAAAATTTTCATGAAAAGATTTCGGCTTCAAAAAAGTTGAACATTTTCATGAAAAGATTTCTGCTTCAAAAAAGTTTAAAATTGACATGAAAAGATTTCGACTTCAAAAAAGTCTAAGATTTTCATGAAAAGATTTCTGCTTCAAAAAAGTTGAACATTTTCATGAAAAGATTTATGCTTCAAAAAAGTTGAAGATTTCCATGAAGTATTTCGGCTTCAAAAAAGTTGAAAATTTACATGAAAAAATGTCGGCTTCAAAAAAGTCAAAAATTTTCATGAAGTATTTCGGCTTCAAAAAAGTCAACGATTTTCATGAAAAGATTTCGGCTTCAAAAAAGTTGAAAATTTTCATGAAAAGATTTCGGCTTCAAAAAAGTCAACGATTTTCATGAAAAGATTTAGGCTTCAAAAAAGTTGAAAATTTTCATGAAAAGATTTAGGCTTCAAAAAAGTTGAAAATTTTCATGAAAAGATTTCGGCTTCAAAAAAGTTGAAAATTTTCATGAAAAGATTTCGGTTTCAAAAAAGTTGAAAATTTTCATGAAAAGATTTCTGCTTCAAAAAAGTTGAAAATTTTCATGAAAAGATTTAGGCTTCAAAAAAGTTGAAAATTTACATGAAAAGATTTCGGTTTCAAAAAAGTTGAAAATTTTCATGACAGGATTATGGCTTTAAAAAAGGTAAGAATTTTCATGAAGTATTTCGGTTTCAAAAAAGTTGAAAATTTTCATGAAGTTTTCCGGCTTCAAAAAAGTCGACGATTTTCATGAAAAGATTTAGGCTTCAAAATATTTGAAAATTTTCATGAAGTTTTTCGACTTCAAAAAAGTTGAAAATTTTCATGAAGTATTTAGACTTCAAAAAAGTTGAAAATTTTCATGAAAAGATTTCGGCTTCAAAAAAGTTGAAAATTTACATGAAAGTATTTCGGCTTCAAAAAGGTTGAAAACTTTCATGAACTATTTCGGCTTCAAAAAAATCGAAGATTTTCATGAAAAGATTTCTGCTTCAAAAAAGTTGAACATTTTCATGAAAAGATTTATGCTTCAAAAAAGTTGAAGATTTCCATGAAGTATTTCGGCTTCAAAAAAGTTGAAAATTTACATGAAAAAATGTCGGCTTCAAAAAAGTCAAAAATTTTCATGAAGTATTTCGGCTTCAAAAAAGTCAACGATTTTCATGAAAAGATTTCGGCTTCAAAAAAGTTGAAAATTTTCATGAAAAGATTTCGGCTTCAAAAAAGTCAACGATTTTCATGAAAAGATTTAGGCTTCAAAAAAGTTGAAAATTTTCATGAAAAGATTTAGGCTTCAAAAAAGTTGAAAATTTTCATGAAAAGATTTCGGCTTCAAAAAAGTTGAAAATTTTCATGAAAAGATTTCGGTTTCAAAAAAGTTGAAAATTTTCATGAAAAGATTTCTGCTTCAAAAAAGTTGAAAATTTTCATGAAAAGATTTAGGCTTCAAAAAAGTTGAAAATTTACATGAAAAGATTTCGGCTTCAAAAAAGTTGAAAATTTTCATGACCGGATTATGGCTTTAAAAAAGGTAAGAATTTTCATGAAGTATTTCGGTTTCAAAAAAGTTGAAAATGTTCATGAAGTATTTCGGCTTCAAAAAAGTCAACGATTTTCATGAAAAGATTTCTGCTTCAAAAAAGTTGAAAATTTTCATGAAAAGATTTCGGCTTCAAAAAAGTTGAAAATTTTCATGAAAAGATTTCGACTTCAAAAAAGTTGAAAATGTTCATGAATTTTTTCGACTTTAAAAAAGTCTAAGATTTTCATGAAAAGATTTATGCTTCAAAAAAGATGAAAATTTTCATGAAAAGATTTCGGCTTCAAAAAAGTTGAAAATTTTCATGAAAAGCTTTAGGCTTCAAAAAAGTTGAAAATTTTCATGAAAAGATTTCGGTTTCAAAAAAGTTGAAAATTTTCATGAAAAGATTTCTGCTTCAAAAAAGTTGATAATTTTCATGAAAAGATTTAGGCTTCAAAAAAGTTGAAAATTTACATGAAAAGATTTCGGCTTCAAAAAAGTTGAAAATTTTCATGACAGGATTATGGCTTTAAAAAAGGTAAGAATTTTCATGAAGTATTTCGGTTTCAAAAAAGTTGAAAATGTTCATGAAGTATTTCGGCTTCAAAAAAGTTGAAAATTTTCATGAAAAGATTTCGGTTTCAAAAAAGTTAAAAAAGGTCATTAAGTATTTCGGCTTCAAAAAGGTTGAAGATTTTCATGAAAAGATTTCGGCTTCAAAAAAGTTGAACATTTTCATGAAGTTTTTCGTCATCAAAAAAGTTGAAAATTTACATGAAAAAATTTCGGCTTCAAAAAAGTTGAAAATTTTCATGAACTATTTCGGCATCAAAAAAGATGAAAATTTTCATGAAAAGATTTCGGCTTCAAAAAAGTTGAAAATTTACATGAAAAGATTTCGGCTTCAAAAAAGTTGAAAATTTTCATGAAAAGATTTCGGCTTCAAAAAAGTTGAAAATTTTCATGAAGTATTTCGGCTTCAAAAAAGTTGAAAATTTTCATGACAGGATTTTGGCTTCAAAAAAAGTAAAAATTTTCAAAATGTATTTCGGCTTCAAAAAGGTTGAAAACTTTCATGAACTATTTCGGCTTCAAAAAAGTCGAAGATTTTCATGAAAAGATTTCTGCTTCAAAAAAGTTGAAAATTTTCATGAAAAGATTTAGGCTTCAAAAAAGTTGAAGATTTCCATGAAGTATTTCGGCTTCAAAAAAGTTGAAAATTTACATGAAAAAATGTCGGCTTCAAAAAAGTCGAAAATTTTCATGAAAAGATTTAGGCTTCAAAAAAGTTGAAAATTTTCATGAAAAGATTTCGGCTTCAAAAAAGTTGAAAATTTTCATGAAAAGATTTCGGCTTCAAAAAAGTTGGAAATTTTCATGAAAAGATTTCGGTTTCAAAAAAGTTGAAAATTTTCATGAAAAGATTTCTGCTTCAAAAATGTTGAAAATTTTCATGAAAAGATTTAGGCTTCAAAAAAGTTGAAAATTTACATGAAAAGATTTCGGTTTCAAAAAAGTTGAAAATTTTCATGACAGGATTATGGCTTTAAAAAAGGTAAGAATTTTCATGAAGTATTTCGGTTTCAAAAAAGTTGAAAATTTTCATGAAGTTTTCCGGCTTCAAAAAAGTCGACGATTTTCATGAAAAGATTTAGGCTTCAAAATATTTGAAAATTTTCATGAAGTTTTTCGACTTCAAAAAAGTTGAAAATTTTCATGAAGTATTTCGGCTTCAAAAAAGTTGAAAATTTTCCTGAAGTATTTCGGTTTCAAAAAAGTTGAAAATTTTCATGAAGTTTTCCGGCTTCAAAGAAGTCGACGATTTTCATGAAAAGATTTAGGCTTCAAAATATTTGAAAATTTTCATGAGGTTTTTCGACTTCAAAAAAGTTGAACATTTTCATGAAGTATTTAGACTTCAAAAAAGTTGAAAATTTTCATGAAAAGATTTCGGCTTCAAAAAAGTTGAAAATTTAAATGAAAGTATTTCGGCTTCAAAAAGGTTGAAAACTTTCATGAACTATTTCGGCTTCAAAAAAGTCGAAGATTTTCATGAAAAGATTTCTGCTTCAAAAAAGTTGAAAATTTTCATGAAAAGATTTAGGCTTCAAAAAAGTTGAAAATTTTCATGAAGTATTTCGGCTTCAAAAAAGTTGAAAATTTACATGAAAAAATGTCGGCTTCAAAAAAGTCGAAAATTTTCATGAAGTATTTCGGCTTCAAAAAAGTCAACGATTTTCATGAAAAGATTTCGGCTTCAAAAAAGTTGAAAATTTTCATGAAAAGATTTCCGCTTCAAAAAAGTTGAAAATTTTCATGAAGTATTTCGGCTTCAAAAAAGTTGAAAATTTTCATGAAGTATTTAGACTTCAAAAAAGTTGAAAATGTTCATGAATTTTTTCGACTTCAAAAAGTCTAAAATTTTCATGAAAAGATTTCTGCTTCAAAAAAGTTGAAAATTTACATGAAAAGATTTCGGCTTCAAAAAAGTTGAAGATTTTCATGAAATAATTTCAGCTTCAAAAAAGTTGAAAATTTTCATGACAGGATTATGGCTTTAAAAAAGGTAAGAATTTTCATGAAGTATTTCGGCTTCAAAAAAGTTGAAAATTTTCATGAAAAGATTTCTGCTTCAAAAAAGTTGAAAATTTTCATGACAGGATTTTGGCTTCAAAAAAAGTAAGAATTTTCAAAAAGTATTTCGGTTTCAAAAAGGTTGAAAACTTTCATGAACTATTTCGGCTTCAAAAAAATCGAAGATTTTCATGAAAAGATTTCGGCTTCAAAAAAGTTGAAAATTTTCATGAAGTATTTCGGCTTCAAAAAAGTTGAAAATGTTCATGAAGTTTTTCGGCTTCAAAAATGTTGAAGATTTTCATGAAAAGATTTCGGGTTCAAAAAAGTTGAAAATTTTCATGACGTTTTTCGTCATCAAAAAAGTTGAAAATTTACATGAAAAGATTTCGGCTTCAAAAAAGTCGAAAATTTTCATGAAGTTTTCCGGCTTCAAAAAAGTCGACGATTTTCATGAAAAGATTTAGGCTTCAAAATATTTGAAAATTTTCCTGAAGTTTTTCGACTACAAAAAAGTTGAAAATTTTCATGAAGTATTTCGGCTTCAAAAAAGTTGAAAATTTTCATGAAGTATTTAGACTTCAAAAAAGTTGAAAATGTTCATGAATTTTTTCGACTTCAAAAAAGTCTAAAATTTTCATGAAAAGATTTCTGCTTCAAAAAAGTTGAAAATTTACATGAAAAGATTTCGGCTTCAAAAAAGTTGAAGATTTTCATGAAAAGATTTCGGGTTCAAAAAAGTTGAAAATTTTCATGAAGTATTTCGGCTTCAAAAAGGTTGAAGATTTTCATGAAAAGATTTCGGCTTCAAAAAAGTTGAAAATTATCATGAAGTATTTCGGCTTCAAAAAAGTTGACGATTTTCATGAAAAGATTTCGGCTTCAAAAAAGTTGAAAACTTTCATGAAGTATTTCGGCTTCAAAAAAGTCAACGATTTTCATGAAAAGATTTCTGCTTCAAAAAAGTTGAAAATTTTCATGAAAAGTTTTCGGCTTCAAAAAAGTTGAAAATTTTCATGAAAAGATTTCGACTTCAAAAAAGTTGAAAATGTTCATGAATTTTTTCGACTTTAAAAAAGTCTAAGATTTTCATGAAAAGATTTATGCTTCAAAAAAGATGAAAATTTTCATGAAAAGATTTCGGCTTCAAAAAGTCGAAAATTTTCATGAGAAGATTTCGGCTTCAAAAAAGTTGAAAATTTTCATGAAAAGATTTCGGCTTCAAAAAAGTTGAAAATTTTCATGAACTATTTCGGCATCAAAAAAGTTGAAAATTTTCATGAAAAGATTTCGGCATCAAAAAAGTTGAAAATTTTCATGAAAAGATTTAGGTTTCAAAAAAGTTGAAAATTTTCATGATGTATTTCGGCTTCAAAAAAGTTGAAAATGTTCATGAAGTTTTTCGGCTTCAAAAATGTTGAAGATTTTCATGAAAAGATTTCGGGTTCAAAAAAGTTGAAAATTTTCATGAAGTTTTTCGTCATCAAAAAAGTTGAAAATTTACATGAAGTATTTCGGCTTCAAAAAAGTTGAAAATTTTCATGAAGTTTTTCGACTTCAAAAAAGTTGAAAATTTTCATGAAGTATTTCGGCTTCAAAAAAGTTGAAAATTTTCATGAAGTTTTTCGACTTCAAAATATTTGAAAATTTTCATGAAGTATTTCGGGTTCAAAAAAGTTGAAAATTTTCATGAAGTATTTAGACTTCAAAAAAGTTGAAAATGTTCATGAATTTTTTCGACTTCAAAAAGTCTAAAATTTTCATGAAAAGATTTCGGCTTCAAAAAAGTTGAAAATTTTCATGAAGTATTTCGGCTTCAAAAAAGTTGAACATTTTCATGAAAAGATTTAGGCTTCAAAAAAGTTGAAAACTTTCATGAAGTATTTCGGCTTCAAAAAAGTCAACGATTTTCATGAAAAGATTTCTGCTTCAAAAAAGTTGAAAATTTTCATGAAAAGATTTCGGCTTCAAAAAAGTTGAAAATTTTCATGAAAAGATTTCGACTTCAAAAAAGTTGAAAATGTTCATGAATTTTTTCGACTTTAAAAAAGTCTAAGATTTTCATGAAAAGATTTATGCTTCAAAAAAGATGAAAATTTTCATGAAAAAATTTCGGCTTCAAAAAGTCGAAAATTTTCATGAGAAGATTTCGGCTTCAAAAAAGTTGAAAATTTTCATGAAAAGATTTCGGCTTCAAAAAAGTTGAAAATTTTCATGAAGTATTTCGGCTTCAAAAAAGTTGAAAATGTTCATGAAGTTTTTCGGCTTCAAAAATGTTGAAGATTTTCATGAAAAGATTTCGGGTTCAAAAAAGTTGAAAATTTTCATGACGTTTTTCGTCATCAAAAAAGTTGAAAATTTACATGAAAAGATTTCGGCTTCAAAAAAGTCGAAAATTTTCATGAAGTTTTCCGGCTTCAAAAAAGTCGACGATTTTCATGAAAAGATTTAGGCTTCAAAATATTTGAAAATTTTCATGAAGTTTTTCGACTTCAAAAAAGTTGAACATTTTCATGAAGTATTTAGACTTCAAAAAAGTTGAAAATTTTCATGAAGTTTTCCGGCTTCAAAAAAGTCGACGATTTTCATGAAAAGATTTAGGCTTCAAAATATTTGAAAATTTTCATGAAGTTTTTCGACTTCAAAAAAGTTGAAAATTTTCATGAAATAATTTCAGCTTCAAAAAAGTTGAAAATTTTCATGACAGGATTATGGCTTTAAAAAAGGTAAGAATTTTCATGAAGTATTTCGGCTTCAAAAAAGTTGAAAATTTTCATGAAAAGATTTAGGCTTCAAAATATTTGAAAATTTTCATGAAGTTTTTCGACTTCAAAAAAGTTGAAAATTTTCATGAAGTATTTCGGCTTCAAAAAAGTTGAAAATTTTCATGAAGTTTTCCGGCTTCAAAAAAGTCGACGATTTTCATGAAAAGATTTAGGCTTCAAAATATTTGAAAATTTTCATGAAGTTTTTCGACTTCAAAAAAGTTGAAAATTTTCATGAAGTATTTCGGCTTCAAAAAAGTTGAAAATTTTCATGAAGTATTTAGACTTCAAAAAAGTTGAAAATGTTCATGAATTTTTTCGACTTCAAAAAAGTCTAAAATTTTCATGAAAAGATTTCTGCTTCAAAAAAGTTGAAAATTTACATGAAAAGATTTCGGCTTCAAAAAAGTTGAAGATTTTCATGAAATAATTTCAGCTTCAAAAAAGTTGAAAATTTTCATGACAGGATTATGGGTTTAAAAAAGGTAAGAATTTTCATGAAGTATTTCGGCTTCAAAAAAGTTGAAAATTTTCATGAAAAGATTTCGGTTTCAAAAAAGTTGAAAATGTTCATTAAGTATTTCGGCTTCAAAAAGGTTGAAGATTTTCATGAAAAGATTTCGGTTTCAAAAAAGTTGAAAATTTTCATGAAAAGATTTCGGGTTCAAAAAAGTCGAAGATTTTCATGAAAAGATTTCGGGTTCAAAAAAGTTGAAAATTTTCATGAAGTATTTCTGCTTCAAAAAGGTTGAAGATTTTCATGAAAAGATTTCGGCTTCAAAAAAGTTGAAAATTTTCATGAAGTATTTCGGCTTCAAAAAAGTCAACGATTTTCATGAAAAGATTTCTGCTTCAAAAAAGCTGAAAATTTTCATGAAAAGATTTCGGCTTCAAAAAAGTTGAAAATTTTCATGAAAAGATTTCGACTTCAAAAAAGTTGAAAATGTTCATGAATTTTTTCGACTTTAAAAAAGTCTAAGATTTTCATGAAAAGATTTATGCTTCAAAAAAGATGAAAATTTTCATGAAAAGATTTCGGCTTCAAAAAGTCGAAAATTTTCATGAGAAGATTTCGGCTTCAAAAAAGTTGAAAATTTTCATGAAAAGATTTCGGCTTCAAAAAAGTTGAAAATTTTCATGAACTATTTCGGCATCAAAAAAGTTGAAAATTTTCATGAAAAGATTTCGGCATCAAAAAAGTTGAAAATTTTCATGAAAAGATTTAGGTTTCAAAAAAGTTGAAAATTTTCATGATGTATTTCGGCTTCAAAAAAGTTGAAAATGTTCATGAAGTTTTTCGGCTTCAAAAATGTTGAAGATTTTCATGAAAAGATTTCGGGTTCAAAAAAGTTGAAAATTTTCATGAAGTTTTCCGGCTTCAAAAAAGTCGACGATTTTCATGAAAAGATTTAGGCTTCAAAAAGGTTGAAGATTTTCATGAAAAGATTTCGGTTTCAAAAAAGTTGAAAATTTTCATGAAGTTTTCCGGCTTCAAAAAAGTCGACGATTTTCATGAAAAGATTTAGGCTTCAAAATATTTGAAAATTTTCATGAAGTTTTTCGACTTCAAAAAAGTTGAAAATTTTCATGAAGTATTTCGGCTTCAAAAAAGTTGAAAATTTTCATGAAGTATTTCGGTTTCAAAAAAGTTGAAAATTTTCATGAAGTTTTCCGGCTTCAAAAAAGTCGACGATTTTCATGAAAAGATTTAGCCTTCAAAATATTTGAAAATTTTCCTGAAGTTTTTCGACTTCAAAAAAGTTGAAAATTTTCATGAAGTATTTCGGCTTCAAAAAAGTTGAACATTTTCATGAAGTATTTAGACTTCAAAAAAGTTGAAAATGTTCATGAATTTTTTCGACTTCAAAAAAGTCTAAAATTTTCATGAAAAGATTTCTGCTTCAAAAAAGTTGAAAATTTACATGAAAAGATTTCGGCTTCAAAAAAGTTGAAGATTTTCATGAAATAATTTCAGCTTCAAAAAAGTTGAAAATTTTCATGACAGGATTATGGCTTTAAAAAAGGTAAGAATTTTCATGAAGTATTTCGGCTTCAAAAAAGTTGAAAATTTTCATGAAAAGATTTAGGCTTCAAAATATTTGAAAATTTTCATGAAGTTTTTCGACTTCAAAAAAGTTGAAAATTTTCATAAAGTATTTCGGCTTCAAAAAAGTTGAAAATTTTCATGAAGTTTTCCGGCTTCAAAAAAGTCGACGATTTTCATGAAAAGATTTAGGCTTCAAAATATTTGAAAATTTTCATGAAGTTTTTCGACTTCAAAAAAGTTGAAAATTTTCATGAAGTATTTCGGCTTCAAAAAAGTTGAAAATTTTCATGAAGTATATAGACTTCAAAAAAGTTGAAAATGTTCATGAATTTTTTCGACTTCAAAAAAGTCTAAAATTTTCATGAAAAGATTTCTGCTTCAAAAAAGTTGAAAATTTACATGAAAAGATTTCGGCTTCAAAAAAGTTGAAGATTTTCATGAAATAATTTCAGCTTCAAAAAAGTTGAAAATTTTCATGACAGGATTATGGCTTTAAAAAAGGTAAGAATTTTCATGAAGTATTTCGGCTTCAAAAAAGTTGAAAATTTTCATGAAAAGATTTCGGTTTCAAAAAAGTTGAAAATGTTCATTAAGTATTTCGGCTTCAAAAAGGTTGAAGATTTTCATGAAAAGATTTCGGTTTCAAAAAAGTTGAAAATTTTCATGAAAAGATTTCGGGTTCAAAAAAGTCGAAGATTTTCATGAAAAGATTTCGGGTTCAAAAAAGTTGAAAATTTTCATGAAGTATTTCTGCTTCAAAAAGGTTGAAGATTTTCATGAAAAGATTTCGGCTTCAAAAAAGTTGAAAATTTTCATGAAAAGATTTCTGCTTCAAAAAAGTTGAAAATTTTCATGAAAAGATTTCGACTTCAAAAAAGTTGAAAATGTTCATGAATTTTTTCGACTTTAAAAAAGTCTAAGATTTTCATGAAAAGATTTATGCTTCAAAAAAGATGAAAATTTTCATGAAAAGATTTCGGCTTCAAAAAGTCGAAAATTTTCATGAAAAGATTTCGGCTTCAAAAAAGTTGAAAATTTTCATGAAAAGATTTCGGCTTCAAAAAAGTTGAAAATTTTCATGAACTATTTCGGCATCAAAAAAGTTGAAATTTTCCTGAAAAGATTTCGGCATCAAAAAAGTTGAAAATTTTCATGAAAAGATTTAGGTTTCAAAAAAGTTGAAAATTTTCATGAAGTATTTCGGCTTCAAAAAAGTTGAAAATTTTCATGAAGTATTTCGGCTTCGAAAAAGTTGAAAATTTTCATGAAAAGATTTAGGTTTTAAAAAAGTTGAAAATTTTCATGAAGTTTTTCGACTTCAAAAAAGTTGAAAATTTTCATGAAGTATTTCGGCTTCAAAAAAGTTGAAAATTTTCATGAAGTATTTAGACTTCAAAAAAGTTCAAAATGTTCATGAATTTTTTCGACTTCAAAAAGTCTAAAATTTTCATGAAAAGATTTCTGCTTCAAAAAAGTTGAAAATTGACATGAAAAGATTTCGGCTTCAAAAAAGTTGAAGATTTTCATGAAATAATTTCAGCTTCAAAAAAGTTGAAAATTTTCATGACAGGATTATGGCTTTAAAAAAGGTAAGAATTTTCATGAAGTATTTCGGCTTCAAAAAAGTTGAAAATTTTCATGAAAAGATTTCGGTTTCAAAAAAGTTGAAAATGTTCATTAAGTATTTCGGCTTCAAAAAGGTTGAAGATTTTCATGAAAAGATTTCGGTTTCAAAAAAGTTGAAAATTTTCATGAAAAGATTTCGTGTTCAAAAAAGTCGAAGATTTTCATGAAAAGATTTCGGGTTCAAAAAAGTTGAAAATTTTCATGAAGTATTTCGGCTTCAAAAAGGTTGAAGATTTTCATGAAAAGATTTCGGCTTCAAAAAAGTTGAAAATTTTCATGAAGTATTTCGGCTTCAAAAAAGTTGACGATTTTCATGAAAAGATTTAGGCTTCAAAAAAGTTGAAAACTTTCATGAAGTATTTCGGCTTCAAAAAAGTCAACGATTTTCATGAAAAGATTTCTGCTTCAAAAAAGTTGAAAATTTTCATGAAAGATTTCGGCTTCAAAAAAGTTGAAAATTTTCATGAAAAGATTTCGACTTCAAAAAAGTTGAAAATGTTCATGAATTTTTTCGACTTTAAAAAAGTCTAAGATTTTCATGAAAAGATTTATGCTTCAAAAAAGATGAAAATTTTCATGAAAAGATTTCGGCTTCAAAAAGTCAAAAATTTTCATGAGAAGATTTCGGCTTCAAAAAAGTTGAAAATTTTCATGAAAAGATTTCGGCTTCAAAAAAGTTGAAAATTTTCATGAACTATTTCGGCATCAAAAAAGTTGAAAATTTTCATGAAAAGATTTCGGCATCAAAAAAGTTGAAAATTTTCATGAAAAGATTTAGGTTTCAAAAAAGTTGAAAATTTTCATGAAGTATTTCGGCTTCAAAAAAGTTGAAAATGTTCATGAAGTTTTTCGGCTTCAAAAATGTTGAAGATTTTCATGAAAAGATTTCGGGTTCAAAAAAGTTGAAAATTTTCATGAAGTTTTTCGTCATCAAAAAAGTTGAAAATTTACATGAAAAGATTTCGGCTTCAAAAAAGTCGAAAATTTTCATGAAGTTTTCCGGCTTCAAAAAAGTCGACGATTTTCATGAAAAGATTTAGGCTTCAAAATATTTGAAAATTTTCATGAAGTTTTTCGACTTCAAAAAAGTTGAACATTTTCATGAAGTATTTAGACTTCAAAAAAGTTGAAAATGTTCATGAATTTTTTCGACTTCAAAAAAGTCTAAAATTTTCATGAAAAGATTTCTGCTTCAAAAAAGTTGAAAATTTACATGAAAAGATTTCGGCTTCAAAAAAGTTGAAGATTTTCATGAAATAATATCAGCTTCAAAAAAGTTGAAAATTTTCATGACAGGATTATGGCTTTAAAAAAGGTAAGAATTTTCATGAAGTATTTCGGCTTTAAAAAAGTTGAAAATTTTCATGAAAAGATTTCGGTTTCAAAAAAGTTGAAAATGTTCATTAAGTATTTCGGCTTCAAAAAGGTTGAAAATTTTCATGAAGTATTTCGGATTCAAAAAAGTTGAAAATTTACATGAAAAGATTTCGGTTTCAAAAAAGTTGAAAATTTTCATGAAAAGACTTCTGCTTCAAAAAAGTTGAAAATTTTCATGAAAAGATTTCTGCTTCAAAAAAGTTGAAGATTTTCATGAAAAGATTTCTGCTTCAAAAAACTGTAAAAATTTTCATGACAGGATTATGGCTTTAAAAAAGTTAAAAATTTTCATGAAGTATTTCGGCTTCAAGTCGAAATACTTTATGAAAGTTTTCAACTTTTTTGAAGCCGAAATCTTTTCATGTAAATGAAAACTTCAAATTTTCATGCTGGCTGAGTTTTTCTTTGTTCTATCTTTTGAAATCAATTTATTTTATGATTGAATATTCCAAGTATTCTTTAAATATCTTGTTTTTGATTACCACCAATCATTATTTCCATTTTTACTTTCATGCTTTTTGAACAAAAATAGTTGTTTTATTACTACATCAAGTTTACACACATGGGTCAAAAATGACCCATACATCCAAGTGTGATTTAAAATTAAATGAATTAATACTATAATAATAATTTGTTTCAAGTAATTACTTTAGCAGTGAGTGGAGCCAAACACTTATGTATTTCATATTTGCAACATGTTTATTTGTCATTTTGTCACACATACACATACCTCTGATAACAGATAACACGGCTGTTGAACTGAACTGTATCTGTAATTTAACAACTGTAAACTGGTGAATGTGACCAAACAAAATGAAATACAACTGAACACATCACTAGAGCACAAATTGCCATCTCAATTTTGACATGCCTCACAAATGATCACTAAGAGTTTGTGCTCCTTGCACACAGGCCTGGTGCACTGGGAACACTAGCTGCTGACTTTTCTGTCTTTGGTAACT